>NW_016157928.1:0-12535 GCF_001687245.7 Rhagoletis zephyria
CATGTAACCATAAGTGGGCGTGGCTACGCCCATTTTAAAAAAAATGTTATTATTCTTATTTTTCGTCGAAAATTTATTATAAATATCAATTTTGAGTGAATTATCTTCAGTAGTTACCAAAATATCGCAGTTTTTGTATTTCTGAAAGTTACCGTTATATGGGAGGTAGGCGTGGTTATTGTCCGATTTTTCCCATTTTCAATACCGTCCGTCCTACGCCCGAAAGAAGTACACGTACCAAGTTTCGTTAAGATATCTTAATTTTTACTCGAGTTATCGTGTGCAAAGACGGACGGACAGACAGTCACCGCTTAATCGATTTCTCTTTTCATTCTGATCATTCATGTATACATTTGTCTCTATCTATCTCGATTCGTTCGATTGCCTGTTAGAAACAACCGTTATGTGAACAAAGTTATAATACCCTTGTGCACAAGTGCGCTGGGGTATAAAAATTGCAATTGTATCAGTAATTGTAATTGTAATTTTAATTGTAATTGCAGTTGTAATTGTGATTGTGATTGTAATTGTAATTTTAATTGCAATCGTATTTGTTAATGTAATTGTAATTGTAATTGCAATTGTTATTGGAATTGTAATTGAAATTGTAATTGTAATGGTAATTGTAATTATAATTGTAATTGTAACGGTTATTTTAATTACAATTTTATTTATAATTGTAATGGTTATTGTAATTATAATTGTAATTAATTGTAATTGTAATAGTAATTCCATTGGAAATTAATGACAGTAATTGTAATTATAATTATAATTTTAATTGGAACTGTAGTTGTAATTGTAACTATAAGTGTAGTAGTAATTGTAAATATAATTGTAATTATAACCGTAATTGTATTTGTAATATGCCCTAATATACAAATGTATGTCAGTAATGGATAATCAGTTCAGTTTTCCAACAGTGTACATACATACATACTTGGTGCGATATATCAGCACGGTCGTGCAAGACAATAGAGATCTGTGCATTTCTATTGACGTTTCATGGTGAATAAAGTTTTATAAGCGTGCAATATTGCGATAATAATCTTTTGTGTAAAATTGTTTCAATCGCCGTCACCGCATTAACTATTTCGCATAAAACGGTTTGGGTATATACTACATAAATCATTAAGTGTACTCGCTGTATGTACCCTGTAGTCAAATGTACTAGTTGTAAACTACCTCACAACTAGTATGAACCGCATGCTCAACTAGTCAGCCAACTATCTTTTTTCCATGCAATCAACTGGTATCTTTAACATGGGGATGTCCTACGAGATGGCAATTGTCAGATTTCGGTCAGAAATATACCAGTCTCCATACTAGTTCAAAATAGACAGAAAATTACAAGTCTACTACAATTAAGGACCAAAACCACTACTTTGGAAGTCAAAAAATAAAATGAATTCATGAATATACAATAAAAACTTTTGATTACGTACACTTTAATACATTACACATTTTTATTTAGCAGTCTTAGATTTGCCAATAATTAGTGTTAAATTTTTCGAGTGTTAATTAAAATTACAATTTGAGATTTGGATAAGAATAAAATAAAAAATTNATTAAAATTACAATTTGAGATTTGGATAAGAATAAAATAATAAATTATTCAATCAGTTATTAAATATTCTTAAGTTTTGTCTATACTTTGGCTTGTTGATTGATAAATAAAATTATTCAAATAATTAGAGTGAAAACTCCCATAAGCGGACACCGATGGTCACCTACTTTTTATCCGCCTATGAGAGATGTCCGCTTATGGGAATTTCGTAAAAAATAAAATCAAAATTAAAACATAAAAAATGTATATTGCGAAATTCTAAATTAAAATAATATTTATTCTTCAATAGACAAAAACAGGATGAATTAAGAATAAATTCTAATTTATGGCGTTTTCTTTCCTACCGACAAATCTCTTCGCTCAAGCAGCAAGAAGGGGGCAACGAAAAGGCAACACTTTTTCTAGAAAAGAAAATATCTTTGACTATGGACTATATTCTTGTGTACATATACAAATGTAGAAGCGCCAGAGTCAACATCTGACTGAAAAAAATGACCGCTTGTTAAAGTTTCGCGTCCGCTTATGGGAGATTTTTTTCATAACTGGACCTTTTTGAGTGTCCGCGTCCGTTTATCGGAAAGTCCGTGTATGGGAGAGCATTTTGTATAGAAATAACCAAAAATTGTTCGTTCCCAAGAATGTGTCCACTTATAGGACTGCTTTCACTGTATATTAATTGTGTAATTAAAAAATGTCCAAAATAATTGAAAATGATCAAAAATAATATGATGTAATTAAAATTAACGAGTTAATTAAAAAATTTTGTTTAAGTAATTAATTATTAATCGTCAAAAAGGTACTAATATCGGTATTTAATCATTAAACGGTTATTCAAAAAAACATGATTTAATTAATAGTCATTATGAATATTAATCATTATTTAACAGGTATGGTATAATTGCGAGTACGTACTTGCTTTAACGTTTGCAATATACCCAAATGAAAGTTATAATATTTTGTGTACTCTATTGTATTAAACTGCCGAAGTCAAATAGAACAGGGCATGAATAAATCGTTTTGTACTTGGTACAAGTCTGGTCATTTTGGAACTAGTTCGATTTTAGTCAGGAAATTCTAGTTGGTGACTAGTATTTTTCCTGACTAGTTTGGGGTTTCACTGCAGGGTATGAACAAATATATACATACATATGTATATGGTACAGAATTGAATTTTCATTATCGCTAGTAAGAATTCAATTTACAGTAAATGTAATTAAGATAAGGCGAAATTAATTTAAATCGTTATTTTACTGCCATCGCCACTGTTTCAGTGTTTATGATATTATTTTTGTTTTTATTATTTTGGCGACTTCAATTAATATTTTCCAATGGTTATACTCGCATGCGTAGACCTTATACATATCTACATAGTACTATTTACATATGTGTGTATGTGAAAGGCAAAGAGAGTTACAATTTGCAATTGACAATATATACATATACACATATATGTATACACTAATTATATTTTGATTGCGAAGTTTTACACAAAACCAAGGCGATCCACAGCAGGGATTTGAAAATGACCGAATGCAAATACAAATAGTTTAACAACGTGCCACCTGCGGCGTTTTGCTCTCAAATCAATTAACAATGAAATTAAATTAGTTATACAAAGCAAAGCAAAGCAAAGCCGAAATGCATTGCATTAATTAGTTTGTACGCGTAATAATATATTGCGAAAAAATTATACTAGTTTATGAGTCACAGGTGGTTTATTGAAGGTATATTAATTTGCATAGCGATTTTGTAAAATTAAATTAATAATTTTTTTTTTTTTTTTTTAAGGATAACTGCAATGCATTGCAAGAAACTTAATTGCATTACATATAACTCCACATCAAAAGAGGCACAACCGAAAAATATAATGGGCTATAAATCGTACAGATTCGAAGAAATTAATACAAAAATAAGTAGTATAACAGTCAATTTTACGCACAATAAATTAATATACATGCACAATTTTGGGACCTAGCAAATAAAAGTTATTAAATTTTTTGATGCACAATTTGTAAGACTGTTGAATGCATTACCTGTGCAAGGATTAGTTATGAGGCTTTTGGAAACCAGGGAAATTGTTGATTCAAAAAATTATTTAAAAATTCAATCCATTGTAGAATAATAGTAGTGGTGTCAAATAAAAGAGAAAATTCTATGGAATTGAACAAAATTAACAAGGACGAATAAATAAGTATTGAAGATTGACTTTTAAAATATTAGTCTTGAATATTCCTTAAAATATCCAATATTTACATTTTTTTGAAACTGCCGCCGTGGTGTAGGGGCTAGAAGTGTGCAACTTCTTTTAAATTTGGTTGTTTTGAATAAAAGAAAAATATTTTGTGCAAATAAATTGATTTTATTTTTTAATTTCAAAGAATTTTATCCTTTATTGTGATCTCGTTTCTACCAAAAAATTCCAACCTTTGCTTGTCCTTTTCTCCTTTTGTTTTCGATTCTAAAATAAAGGCAAAGGGTAAGAAAATTTTGTGTTCGTTTTTTTAAATGTTACACTCATGTAAGGCAAATAAAGGCACATTCTCTGCGCTAAAAAGCTTTCCCAGGGGAGATCGTTGCGCTGAAAACCATATGGTTGCTTAAAGCGAATATATTATCCTCTAAAACACCCACCTACCCTGGAAGTTTGTGACAAAACCGACCATCATGATAATGGCACAACTTTTGGGTGATAATAACCCTGATGGTATCCACACATGTGGAAATTAATCCGAATTTTCGGCGGGGGCACGGATTCTGCAGGCCCCAACCATTGCCAAAGTCTCCCGCTTCATAGACCAGGGGCACATCCTGGAGGAGAGTGGGAAAGTAATACCAGTAGGATGAGTAGCAATTTCTTGCAGGGAGTTGCGGTGGGAAGCAGCTCGCAGCCAACGAACATCAAATGACGGAGTTGGCCCTCTTTCACAAGAAAGAGGAGAAGGAGGAAAAGTCGGATGGCGAAATGCAAGCAGGTTAAACCTGCTGTAGAATGCAGCATTTTCTTATAAAAAATTGGCGGAAAAATATTAAAAAAAAAATTTTTTTTGCATACATTGCGAAAAATTTGCTGTGCCAATACTTTTTGCCGGCAGTGTACATATGTATTTGTGTATGTATGTAAGTAACATATGTATGTATGCTAATAGCACATCTATAGAGGTCTTAATACATGCTAACTAAATAGTTATCATACAGGTAATAGTTAGCCTAAAATAAGTATAAAAACCGAGAGTAGCAAACCCATTATATTAATTAGCACACTAAAAGGCAACTTATAAATAACCAGTTGGTAGTTAGCTGAAAATAAGCGGACCTTTTTTAGCGACATCATCATGTAAAAGTAGTCAGTTGAAAGCAACGTAAAGTGGTCGAGGAGTAGCCAACCTTAGTTGAAAAGTAGTGAACGTATAGTGCATTTATAGTTAGTTGAGTTCCCTATAGGGTAAGTACTATGTATGCATGTATGTATGTATGTTTCAAACGAATAAGCAGAAAACGAAATTCTGAAGTATGTATTGTAGCATATTGGAATATTTTTGCTTCTTGTTTGAAGATTTAGTCACTTAAAACTTTAAAGGTAATCTAAGTGGATGTGATTTTTATGTGTCCTTAAGTACTTGCATATTATCATTGTCCACATATCAATATTAAATGCACCCTAAGCACACGTATGAGTGCACTTAAGCGTCTATTCATGGCTGTAAGCCAAATGTGGTTGAGTCAATCATTAGTTTGAGCATTTTTTTTAATTTCTCATATTTTTGTATGGTTTGGCAATAAGCTGCAAGAGAGCTTTTTGCCTTTGGCAATTGCTACAAGTACTTTGATCCACCTGATAAGTTTACCAATTTGTGCTAAGTATTCGTGTCAGTTGCCATAATATATTGGCTTACCAAAAACAGCCAACAATAGCACAACTAAGCTTTAGTCCCAATCAAAACTTAATGAACCAATTTAAATGTGTGTTTCGATGCACTATACATACATACATATGTACATACATAATACTTAATTTCAAAATTTCATTTTGCATTAGCATGCATACTGTGTTGAAGTTCGTAAACGTGGCCTAAGTGCGGCTGCAGATTTAGAAATAAAGCCTACTTGCATAGCTGCTATCGCACAAATGCAATATTGCAACTGAATTACTGTGGTCAATGAGTCGATAGAGTTGTTTATCAGTTAATAACTATTGCAAGCTTCAACGCACGCACACTCCAGTCGCAGCATGTATGCACCTAAGCAGGCATCAAAAACGAGCTAGTACCCTGGTGGACTATTGCCCGCCTTCCCTTAACTGACCAGCATCAGCAGACGTGTGCTTCTTATCGCACGTACCAAAAAGTCAAAGGACAACACAAAAGCACATGTCCAAATCCGAAATCTCTATACACTCACATATATACATATACATACATATAGTAGACATTCACATGCACTTGCGGGAATTTGTTTTGAAGTAAACTGTACTTGCATTGATGTATTGGATAAATTTCCAAACACGTTCATATTGTAATAATGTTTGCTAGGGATGCAACAAACAATGGGGGCGTTGAACAAAGGCAATCTGTGGCTTAAGCTTTGATGAACAATCTGCTTTCGCTTCTGCACGAACTTCTATATCCAATGCAAGTGCACATGTGCATATTTCATGCACTCGATACGTGTGCTGTTGCTAAATGCACCACAGTCAGCAGGAGTAATGTGAATGGCATGCAATATTTACAGCAAGTGGCATTTCGAGTTACTGTAACATTTTATGGTACGTATGCATATACATGTATGCTTGTGTGGATATGAATGTATTTTTAACTGTTGAACTGTTGGACTAACTTGGCATACAAAACTTTGTCAATTTTGGCGTAGACCGACCAGGCAACTTCGCCAATTGTTTGTTTCATTTGGCGAAGTTGTAGGTGTCTTCATTTTTGATTGCCACAAATTCTTTTGAAATTTTAATATATTCCTCACTTTTTCAGGCCGTGTTAGAACAAATAGGAGAGAGAAGTTTTCATATGACTTCGATGTTAGGGCCACGGATTGTTAGTTTTAATCACAAAGGCATCGCAATATATTTTCAAAGAGAAGCCAAAAAGCAAAATTTGATGAAAACTTCAAAAATATACCTTCGGCAGCATATTAAAAAAAAAGTAAGAAAGTCTAAGTGCGGGCGGAGCCGAACATTAAGTAAATACCCGGCGCAAGTATTAAATAAATTTTTTACACCTTTACATGGTGGTTTTACCCCTACTTTAAACATCTTTGATAGAACGTTCAATTAGATATAATGAGATTAACTCGTATAGTCATATGTGGGCGGTATCAGGCCATTTTCCAAAATTCCAAATAATATTATTTTAAAAATTGAGACATGTTTTAATATGATAATTTTAATTTTTAATACATTTTTTTGCTGACGCATACAAATGTATAAAAAGAGTTTTTCCTTATACGTTATAATTATTGTTATAAATTTTTTGTAAAGTTTGGTTACCGGCATGTTTAAATATTTTCGTATTCAGTCCAGTTTTTTTCGTCTGCCATTATGTTAGGTTAGGAGGGCGTGTGTGGAATATTCAATACTTTCATTTGGAGACAGAATTGTCCATTGTGAGTGGCCTCTTTTAGTGTGTGTCAGGAGAAACCACATACATATAATCGAAAGAGTAGCTTGAAGTCATTTTTCTACTAAACCAATTACTAACCCTGACGAGGGGATCCAACAATTTCACCTTCGCTACCTCGCCTAGACTGTTGTAGAAGCGCGAACCCAAGTGTTACTAACAATGACGAGGGGATCGAACAATTTCACCTCGCCAGACTATCGAAGAAGCGCGAACCCAAGTGCTTGAGTTGCTTCGTCTATAGACTTGGACATCGACACCGATAGTGGTCAATTGACTCTTCTTTACCCTCATCACGGCCCCCTCTGCAGAGATTACTTGTTGGTATTTGCCACCGTTGAAGCATGTGTTGCTTTAGAACAGCGTCCTGTGATGATGCCGGTGAGGACTCTTACTGCAGATCTATTGAGTCTCAGTATGTCCCTAGTCCTTTTCCTACTAAGCTGCGACCATAATAATCTTGTGGTCTCACAGTCTTCCCATTTGCTCCAACGATCACTAAACGGTGGTAGTACGGAGCTACTCGCTTCTTCTGTTGGCTTCTCTGAGCTGCATCTGGCCATCTCATCAGCCGAATCATTCCTTTCAATATTACTATGTTCGGGAACACTCTTGTAGATCCTTTTTCCTTCAGTGCTGCATGACTAACGACAAAAAATAGTGGCTTTATCTTCTGGAAATCTACTACTAAGTTAAAGACTAGCCATTCTAGATCTTCGCTTGGAAGACACTGCAGTGGTTCGGTAGACGAAAGGACCGGTTGATCTGCAGCTCCTTCTACTAGACACGGGCTCTGGTTACTTGTTCCATTTTTGAAACGTCAGTGTTGATGGATATACCATTAAAAATGTAGCTTGAAACCTTCAAACGAAATTCAATTAGTGTTTCCAGATGTATGGGCGTGAAAACTACATAGTGATAAAAAATCCGCAGAGGCTTTTCATAAAGCCCTATATTTTAAAAACTTAAAATTTCAACTTAAGTAGCTGCATTTTTCATTATATAAATAAGTTTAAGACTCATTGCCCTCTCAAGTCAGTTACATTCTCTTAGTTTATTCATTTACTTTTATTTATTATAATTTAAAACTCCCAGGAATCCCGCAATATTGAAACTGTAAATTTTTTAAATTATGAGACGCTTGTGTACAGTGCGCTCCACCTACCCAGTACATAAATTCATGAGGTAAAAGTTTACGTTAAATCCAAACTGGAAGCTAGAGAAAATATGAACAGCGGCAAAAGGGAACAAAAAGAAAAAAAAAAACGCAAATATGACGTTTAGCCAACTGTAAACACATACATTCACAAATAAATACAATTTAAAAGCACTGCAGCAAACTGCCCTAGTGGATCCATAAATTTGTGGTACAACTTGCAGCTTGCAACTTTTAAAGTAACACACACATGCACGCTCATTCACTCCACCTACCTAGTAAGTCCTCCATACCAGTGCGAAGGGCAAAGTTTTCAGGGTTAACTGAGGTGCAACTTTTCGGCGCAATTTTATACGACCTATTCGTGTACTTTTCGATCGTGTGCAAACAATTTCTTTTGTTAGTGGTTGACTTGATGTGCATATGTATGTATATACATATGTATATGTATGTGTTGACTACTTGTTTGAACGTTGCAAGTTGCCGTTCAAGCAAAATCCAAATTCAATGTCTTCCAAGTTTATCACAGTCATACTTTCACATATTTGCACAATTGCATTTACGAGTAGCTGTTTAGCTGTTGCTGCCGCAGCTTTTAACTCTGTTACGGCCTCTTCAAGGCAAAAGTGCGCAATTGTAGCTTGTTTCATTGGCAAAGGTTACGACAACGAATTGCCTCTTGCCACAAATTGAATGAGGCTGGGTACAAATTTAGCGGGCGTCGTAAATTTATATGAGGCGTGTGCGTTTTTCTATTATTTTGCCGTTGGTTACATTGTCATTTGTCACTTGCCATTTTGACTTTGTTGAAAAAGTTTTAAAAGAATGAGAAAGAAAATTAGTTATTTATTATGACAAGTAAAATGTGAGGCATTTATAAACTTTCACCGCAGATGAGTGAGATTAGGCGAGGTATTTAGCTGAAAAAAAAACTGCAAGCTGGTGCTTGTCTCAGAGCAAGCAGATCCCTGTATAAACTTTTTCTCAATCCGAACTGTTCAAGAATGTGTAGAGCTTGGCAACCGCCACCTAAAATCAATGATGTATATCGAATTGGCGCTGATTGCCTTCGCTAGCGCCCGGAGTATAGTTGTCCCCAAAAATAAGTACCATATGTTCCAGCATATAGGAGTTCATCGGGTAACTGACTGATTACAAATCGAAAGACGATAAACCAAATCGATCATGTCGTGATCTAGACTTACGTATGATCTGAACAACGAACACCTAATTAGATCACTATCTTGCTGCAGCCAAGATAAGTGAACACATCTGTGCACAAAAATGCCCGGAAATGATAGTTTAATTGAAACAAGTGCAAGTGCTAAGACAAATAATTCTATGCCCCACGGAGAAAAAATATGCCGCCTGAAGGGCTATTTTGTAAAACATTATTAAATTGTGGAACTTTTCCATCCTATTGAATGGTAAGTGCTTTGGAAGTAGTAGAGAAGATGAACCCGATTTACTCTGTTGAAAACGAAGCAATCGAGTAGCAATTTCGCCACTGAAAAATAACAACGCTGCTGGAGATGGTGGCCTGACAGCTGAGCTATTTAAGTACGGTGGCAAGGAGTTGATAATATCCATGCTTCTTCTGTTTTGCAGAATTTGCATGCTCGACGACTAGCATTTGCCATATGGGCCAAATATCATGGTATCTGCCTTCTATGCATCGGTTCGATTCACGAGAACAGGATCTACACACAGCATATATTTTTCGATTTCAAATTCGTTTCTGCAGCTTTTTCGTCAATGCCTGCGAACCTTGTAAATATACTACAACGACCAGCTTCAAAAGAACCGAGAACAACATCTCCGATATCCGTGGGGAGATTTCAGACAGGCCGACTCTCAATTATGCGGCTTTTTTATATAATACTGACAAAATATAATAAGATCTTGAGAATTTCTGATTTTTGCAGCGGCACCAACAACGTCACCGCTTGTTCTACCTTTTCCAAGTTATATATATAGAAAAAGCGAATGGGGGCCTAGAGTGGAATGTTACTATTAGAGAGTTCAGCACTTCGTTGATTTATTAAAGTATATTAATCGCTCGATTTGTTATTTAAAATTTTCCCTTGCGGCACACAGTGTTTCGACTATATGGAGGCAGGTGGAAATAATAGTAAACCTGCACCAATTCCACTGAAACTTGACGTGTACTCTAGTTTTACTTAGAAATAGGGAATTATGAAATTTGATAAAGATGGAATAATTGCCACGCCCTCTACTCTTGTGGGCGGAAAGATTAAATTTCATCCGATTTCGATGAGATTTAGTTTGTGCTATCTCCTTTATTAGGAAACCCTAAATATAAAATATGAGGAAGATTGGATCACTATAACTCCAAAACTCACAAAAAATGTGGGCCAAGTCGTTAAATGTGATGGAATTATAGTTAATTTTTTTCCTGCTCTTCACTCTCAGAAAACGAAGGTTATACTATGAAATCACTTAGGCGTAAATATTCGCCTTTTTCCCAATGTTTGTTGAGATTTTTTCATTGTTCGAAAAATTCTTTTCGCGAAATTATGCAATAAAAGGCTGAAAATAAAAAAAAATAATAAAATCAAAAATTTAATATATTTGCAAAGTCGCGCGCAAAGTTCAAATTATATATTCTAAAAGTACATAAAATTTTCCAAAACATTTGTCTAATTTCAAGACCTGACCGGTACTCACACTTTTTTTTAATAATAATCTTTATCATCTACATTTCAAAGAAAATTTTTTGGTAAGAAAATAGGAAAGTACCGAATAAATGATAAATACCTTCACCCGAATATTCCACGACATTTAAGTAATTGATTACAGTTGAAAAAGAAACACTTTCTTTAATGGCTTAATCGCCAATGGCAACTTAACTGATTACTCGGTATCGTGCAGTTTCCCGTATTTCTTTGGAAACGTATCTTTCGCGAAGAAGGGTCTCCGAAATATCCCAAAAAAAAATCAAATATACAAACAGAAATATACAAAAGAAAAAAAGAAAAAATAGTTTAAATTAAAAAACGTTTAAATAAACAATTGGGCATTATTTTCTGAAGTCCTCTGAAGAGAAGCAGAGTTTTCAGATTGAAAAATTTTGATTTTCATGGATTCTATGACATTTCTACGAAAAGTCTTTTTTTCCCCATACAAAATACATGGGAAACTTTGAGCGCTTTGAGCGACCTCTAAATATATTTTGATTTTAAAATAAAAAAACAGGGGTATATTTTTTTCGGTATAGAACAATCCTAGGGGCTGAGAGCATTAAATTTCCGATTTTACTTTTCTCCCATACATTTTTGGACCACCCTAGGGTACACCCAACATATTTAGTGTTATTCTATAGGCCAACACCTTTCAAACGATACCTTATATATTAAGTTCCGGCTACTAGTTGGAAAGATATAGAGGTAAACGTGTTTTGGTTCGTGTCTCCACTACGAGATGCTTTGGTACGTATGTGGCGTCTGTACGAACCATCATTTAATTTTTTTCAAACTTTCAGGAATTAAAGTACAAAATAAACTAAGAAGGTATTGTTCCAGGATGTGTTGATTCGTATGCGTTTGTGGGCGTGGCTGCTGCCTGAAATTCGAAAAAAGGCAATTTTTTAAACTACCACTGAGGCCGCACTGCTCAGTCCATGACATTGATCTGGATATCAGTAGAAGGGTCTTCAAATAAGCTATCTAACGCTATCTTTTGTGTTTTTAAAATATAAATACGCCATAACGTTATCGCCTGAAAACTGAAAATCGGGCTGCTGAAAATATAGATTTCGGGCATTTTCTCAAAATCCATAAATCTAGCCCAAAACCTTAGTTTACATCTGGTTTATAGCTTATCAAATAAAACACCTCTTTGAGATAAAATTTTCGAGTGACGAAAGCTGAACTAGAAACACAAAACTTATGATATCACTTTCGTGACGAAAATTATACGCATTTTTTAACTGCCTTGGAAACGTACGGAAAATCTTTTTTTATTTATTCGGAACGTTGCGAAATTCCATCTACTGCTAGAAACACAAAATCAAAAACAGAACTTTTGCAACGATTCGTATGAATAAAAAAGATTTTCCGTACGTTTCCAAGGCAGTTAAAAAATGCGTATAATTTTCGTCACGAAAGTGATATCATAAGTTTTGTGTTTCTAGTTCAGCTTTCGTCACTCGAAAATTTTATCTCAAAGAGG
>NW_016157928.1:14289-49674 GCF_001687245.7 Rhagoletis zephyria
GACGGACAGACAGTCACCGCTTAATCGATTTCTCTTTTCATTCTGATCATTTATGTATACATTTGTCTATATCTATCTCGATTCGTTTTGCCTGTTACAAACAACCGTTATGTGAACAAAGTTATAATACCCTTGTGCACAAGTGCGCTCGGGTATAAAAATAAACGTAATTCGCATAAATTTACCGCAGAAAGTTAGTCGTTTAACTTTCGTAACATACAACGTAATTTGCGCTCCATTACCTAACCGATTTCCATACAAATAACTTTGCGTTGTATGCACATGTTTTACGAGTAATATTTCGTTAGTATTTTCACACGCACACATACTCGTACGTACATACGTGTGGTACAAATCACTTCCGTTGTTCTATGCCATCTTTATCAATGAAAATGAATCCCCAATCGACTGCGACGGTAACAGTGACTGTTTTCGTTGCATCGCGTGTATAAGGCGTCATTAAGTGTCGTCAAACTTTTGAGGTGAATGGAGTTGCAACAAGTTGCAAAATGAACTTGTACAAATGCAATTATTAATGGCATTGTTGACAGCGGCAACAAAACCAGTCAGCAATTAAACTTTTGCTAATGAAGCGATTTGTACATATGTAGATGTCGAAAGTCCTTTGCAATAACGGCACAACTCAAGATTCCAAGTTTTGGAGTTATATAGCAGATTAGGTCTATAAATAACCATCTTTTTCTGAGGCAAATCGACATAGGCTTAGTTTTGCCATTCGTCACAAAACCGAAGTAGCCAACACTTACTACTGAACAGTGGCACATGTCTTACATTTATCTTGAATATTGGTGTTCAATATTTACGATATTGGTTTCGATATTAAAAAGTAGTATTTATTAACAATAATTCAAATTTACAAAATTTCAAGAAAATTATGAAAGTATGGTTGAATGCATATGCATGTATGCATGAACGAATATAATACAAGAGACTTTAATGTTTGAAGGTGACTTTAATTAACAATGATATGTATGTAGAAACTGAGAATGTTAATACGCGGAAAGTATGAATGATTTTAAATAACAACTTGAGTGCAAGAATTAATGTTTAACAATATGAGAAGATTCGCGAAGCGAATGATTTTATGAAAATGAAATATAATTTAAATGTATAAGTACGCAAACTATTAAAAAGATAATGCGAACGATTTGATCGATGAATAGAGGTCCTGGTAAGCGGAAATCCCTCGGTGGATGAAAATGATGATGTGCTGCTATCCTGCTGGACGTCAGTGGAAAAAAGAAGAGGGAATGACAAGGCTGCGGTTGCATTTATAGGCAACACTGGAAGTGGCCCAATGTGCCAATAAGCAACCGTGGGAAGCAATTCCCGTGCACTTGTCGAACTTCCAACTAGAGCAGGGATGCTTTTCTAGAGAATATATGCAGGGATGCGTTGAAGAATCAAGCTGAGCAGGGATGCTTTCTTTAAGTAGGCGCAAGTCACTTAAACAATTGGCATAAGTCAAAAACTCTCGATAGGTTATTCATGCTTTTATGTGATATAACGACACTTTGCATTTTGTGCCGTTATTCAGCAATACAAATGGGATTTTTTTTTTTTTATAATTTGAAAGCATATAAATTTCCCCTACATAATGACTGCAAATAATTCGGAATAATTACGTTCCAAGACATATTATTGCAAAATTACGAAATACAAAATCTTTAATTGGCTCTACTGAAATATATGAAATTTTGAGTTATGTCGTTATTGCAGAGGACCATCGGTTTGTGAAATTTTTTGGAATAAAATATTTTAATTCAATTCAATACAACTCAATTTTATTATTGCTTAAAAGAGCCTAGGGCTCTGAGAGCAGAGGGCTTCTAAGCTATTTTTCTAAGTAGGTCTGACATTGTCTTTAGATAACTAAGGTTCAAGCTGATTACTTATTTTAAATTCATGGTAAATTCAGTATTGATTATTGCCCGGCCAATAGATGGCGCTACACTGTCCGAGATGACTTGGATCTCTTTGTCACCAAATAAACACTATATTTAACTATACAAATCTGGGTATAACTTATATTTTCAAAAAATTTCACTTAGACCCGTATGATTCTAACCCCTTCAATTTAAAGTGTTTTATGGGTTAACTTCTAAGAGGAAAAACAAATTACTCATTAATTATAAATGATGTTACATTAAAACAGAAAATGTTGCAAAGACTCTACTTTGTTTAGGTTGCATATATTATAATAATTATTTTGACTAAATCTATAAGTCTGACCGCCTATGCAAAACCGCAGCGAATGTTTCGTTGATAGCCGGAGCTGTGCGAAAAATCTGGAAATATGGAATTGGATTTTTGTAAATAGGTAACATGCCGCTTTATCTTCGAGGGATCTTAGTATTTTAAACGACATTGAAGACAACTGTGAGCAGGCGAGAATGTCCTGAAATTTTAAATGTCTATCAAAACGTTCAAAAGGAAGTGTTTTTGAATTTTTCCATGTTTCTCTATTAAGACACTCCCAACAGTGCGTTAGAGGTACTTGCTGTATTAAGACATTGAATTGTGATACCCAATTGTAATTCGCTTACATTTTCGAGGTAAGAAATGTGTGAACTAGTTTATTGAAACAAATTTTGCGGAAGCGGTTTGCGCCCATCTGCAAAATTCTGAGAATGTAGTTATAGTCTTGAAGAAGGTTTCAGCAGACCACACTAAAGACGAAAAGAAGCGTTTGGCATTCTTTTCGGTAGCGCAAGAAGTCTCTTGACGTAAGACTGCTGAACTATTTCCAGCTTATCCATGTAACAAATGCCCCAAATTTGAGCGGAGTATAATAGAGTGGCTGGAATCACACTATTAAAGATTTTTACCGCGATCTCCCAAGAATCTGCTAGGCATCATAAAAGTGACTGAAGAGTAGTTCCCAGAGCCACGTTCCCTTTTTTATTGCCTCTTCTACTTCGCTTCTTCGCAGTGCTGAACTGCAGAACTTTGCACCTAAAAAAGTGTAGCTATTTAGAACTGCTAAAGCCTGATTTTTCAAGTAAAATTTTTAGGATGCATGTCTGCCTCCTTTCCTGAAATGTTCAATTTAAGTTTTTTAGCGTTAATTACAAGTATTTTCTTTTCATAGTAGGATGATAAAGTTGAGAACTAGCGAGCGCACCGCCATCTGTCATCTATATTCACTCCCCCTGAAATACCCGCTCCGTTACCGGAATGTCTGACGATACCTCATTTTCCATTTTAATTACAAACGATGCATGATCATTGAGTGATTTTATAATGCGGATAAATTTAGCACTAAATAATACGCTTCGCGTAAAGCTGTTGCCACAGTAGCTCGTGATTAATTCAGTCAAACGCTCTACGGAAATCAATAAAAAGCCCAAAAACCGAATCATTTTTTTGCCTCAAGTGAAGATGTATTGCGGATTACAACGTGAAAATATTGTCGATGCAATTTCTTTCAGATCTGAAACCATTTTGACATTCAGGAACTGCGTTATTTTCAACGGTCTATCTAGAGAGTCTCTGAGTGAGAATTTGAGTAAATGTTTTTGATAGTGTGGTACAGAGCGCTATGCCTCTGTAGTTTGATGGAATCATCATGTCACCACCTTAGTAAAAAAGAACCAGCAGAGATTTTGCCCAAGTCTTCGGGGTTTCCCCATATTTCACAATGCTTTTTAAAAGCAAGTAAGTATTCGACGCATAAATAAAGACATTCACTGCTGGTGATACTATTTAAGTGGCATTGGTGCATAATGGGCTTACAGCGGACAAAATTAGTTAAAACGAACTAACAAATTCCCAGAACTAACTTGAGCAGATTCATAGCAAAATATATAACTAACGCAAACCACAAAAATGTTTTCATAAAGAATAAAATTTTTGCAGTCATGGGAAGAGCTCAAACTATGTTGAACGTGAAACATGTCGATTTTATCGCAAGTGATAATTTAAATAAAATTTTCTACAAGCGTTGCCATATAATATGGCAATTGATTGCAGACCAGGTTTTTTTAAATACATACGTATATCTGTGGTCAAGAATCGCTTACAACTTTCGTTTACTAGAATTCTTACAGCAATTTCACTTGAAATTCTACAAAATTTTGTAAGCATAATATTTATCGACTGCTTAAGCCCAAGGAGGCGAGCTGTATTATTCTTATAAGAAAGAAACATAAAGTATGCTTGTCAGATTTGAAATAGTTCCAGTTGCGAGAAACTGCGTTTTCAGCTTCTATTGTCCTTTTTATAGACACACCTCCTTCAAAATTTATTGAAGTTTTAGTTTTGAGCTGAAGGAATGTCCTCTGATAAGTACTAAAAAAATAATATGCGCTATATAGTTTCACTGGCATAAGTTCTATACATTTATCATTCACGAATCTATCAGATTCAGTTACGGTTGCCAGACGTACTGATTTTATCAGTGCAGTACTGATTTTTCTACTCTTCTACTGATTTTGTTAATTTCTTCAATCAGTATGCTAATGTGCAGATTTTTCAAAATTTACACTGATTTGTATTTAATTTTCAATTTTCAGCATACAAATTTGTAATAGGGGTCTTTCACCGACTTTAATTGAGCATTAAATTTAATAAAATCTTTTTTGTCGTTTAAAATAATTAAAGTTTTTTTTACAGAAGCACACCGACCCCATGCATGTAAATAAATTTCGCAATCAACATGGAAATTTTTCATTCCAACTACTCCCTAACAATTTTTTTTTTTATCTAATTAATGTCAATTAAAAAATCAAAACTACTTGTGAGCTTCTCTGCTCTTCATTTCCACGCCACGCAGTCAGTCACTCACTAAAAGTCTAAATCTTGCGCCTTCCATAGTTCAAACGAAAGTTCTATAAAAACAATTGAAGTGGCAATTTAAATCAATCAACGCCTTGAGCTATGCAAACACTCTCAGCAAAAATATCTTACTAGAAAAAAAAATTAAATTTTATATGCAGCTGAAAAAGAAAAAGTGCTAAAAAAGTCGCGACATGAAAATGAAGTGCAGCTGGTGGCTGAGTTGGATAAAGGCGAAACTTGGCAATCGATTGCTTAAGAAACTTTCATGCTAAGAACTTTGCAGATTTATTTTGTGAATTTTCTTGGCATAACAGCGAGCGGGAATAATAAGGAACGAAACGCAAAATACGAATAGTATAAGAAGCCAGAGCATAAGCAGCATGCGTGAATTATAGAACGAGCGCTGAGCTTAAAGTGAAGATAAAAAATATTTTTTTTTATTAAATAAAGTTGTTAAAAAAACTTTTGGATTTCTGTACATTTTTAAGTTCGCTAAGTTGTTTAAAGAAATATATAAAACAAGTAATTTTTAAGCGAAAAATGCAACCGACTTCAATGTTCATATAAAAATTTAGGAGTACCGTTAATTTCTGCATGATTAAATATTCCATACTAAACTAAGTTAATATGGGACACTCTTGAGGTACCAACTTTCAGCTAAAGAAAGAACTATCAAATGCAGCTAACGTGGTCTAAAAGTATCCGATAACATAAATAAAATCCGACAATTATTAACCTTCCTCCTATTTTTGAAGTCGGTTAAAAAATAAATAAAATAGTAGTCGAGAAGACAGGGGAACCATATCGACTAGAATTTCAAAAGCACCAACATCGCTGTACCAAATCATCGAACCGATTCACGTTGCCCAAAGTTATCGGGTAACAAACATAAAAACAGGTAAAAATCCGGCCATTTGATAACCTCCACCTTTTTTGAAGCGGGTTAAAAATGTTTGTTTGTCACTATGGCAAAGTAATTTTTCAACCCATTATTTTATTAGTCCGAAGTTTTGGGAGATTCGAAAAAATGATTCGTGGTAGGTTCTGTATGCGGTCCTACACCCGATTGTCGGTTTAGATTACTTATTAATCTACTTCAAAAAAGGAGATTGTTATCAATTCATGGGATTTTTTTTTTACGTGTCTACATATATGTATGTATATTTATGGCAGTTGTTGCGGCTGTCAGAATGGACAAGATTCCGAGCAGCACGATCGCCCTATCTCAGGAAATGGCTCAAGTGCGAACTATTTCAGAATTTGATTGAAGAGCACCCTATTTCAGAATTCGGTTCAAAAACACCCTACATTTTCAAAATATTTTCAGTTGAGATAGGGCGTTCTTCAACCAAATTCCTAAGTAGGGCATTATTGAAGCGGCTGCCGAGATAGTTCGATCTTTCACTCATCCGTCGATATGTGTTTTTAGTGGTGGGCTGAATCGCTTGTTTAAAGTGTCACAAAATAACTCGAACGTACTAGTTATCAAAAAACACTCTGTTCCAATCATCACTATGACATAAGTACAGTGACTCAAATAAATGACCACGTGTTGATTTTCTTCAAATATTCGTAATGTTTTTCGAGCTGTTTTTTTGTTATTTATATATAAAATATCGTCTAAGCTTTAACAAACTCGTGTAAATCACAGTTTGAAACTTTATACAAAATTTAGGGAAATTAAACAAATTTCCATAAAAATTTCAACATTTTATTCTGAATTTTCAGAAAATTTTTGGGTATGTATAGCCCATACAGTTTTAGTCTAATGTAGTGCAAGTTTCAAACGGCTAAAAATCGCGTTGATTTTTGAGAATTTTTTTCGGAGACAGATTTTTGCACTTTTTTTCCATATAAGTATGAATTTCTTACGAAATAGAACGCGTGAGCAACAAAATTTCAAAATATCAACGCAAGTTTTTAGCCGTTTGAAACTTGCACTTCGTTAGACTAAAATTGTATGAGCTACAAAACTGCATACTCAAAAATTTTCTAAAAAAGCAGAATAAAAAGTTGAAATTTGTATGAAAATTTGTTCAATTTTCCTTATTTTTGTAGAAATTTGAAGCTGTGATTTACACGGTTAAAGATTAGACGATATTTTTATATAAAAATAACAAAAAAAAATAGCTGGAACAACATTACGAAAATTAAAAAAAAACAACAACACGTGATCATTTGTTTGAGTCACTGTATGTATGTACTCAGGATCGTTTGAAAGTACTCAGTACTAAGTGTCGAATAAAGCTAGTAGACACTTAAAAGTACTGAGTTTTATTTACATTTACCAGTATTCAGAAATAATTGTATTTAATTATAAGTTGCAATAATTTTGAGGCAACTTGCGATTATTTAATATACATACTACTTTGACTAAAGTGATGCCAGATAATGAGATTTTTGCACTAAGCATTGGAATGTTACCAACATGTGTATTAGGGTGATTGACTCGGTTTTTCCAAACCGGTTTCTACCATTTTTTGGGATATATATTGCGGTTTTTTTGAAATCTTTATTTGTCGAATATCGAATAAATCGGATTTTTTTCTCGAAAAACCGGGTTTTTTCTCAAACAAACCGGTTTTTTCGTTTCATACAAATCTTGGCCTCTCAATAAAAATGTTAAGTTTTTTGAAGTTTTCAAGTTTAACGGCAACCCCTAAATATGTGCATAGATCTACACTTTTACTCTAGCTCCAAAGAAGTACATTCGGAGATATGTTTTTTTGATGTTCTGGGACCAGAAAAGTAACCTCCCATCTCCAGGATATCTCCCTTCACTAGTTTTTTTACAGTAGCTAACAAAAGAAAATTTCTTTAATTTAAAAACGAAAAAGTTGAGATTTTCCATGTTTTTCAATGTAGTCGCTCAAGTTTACGCATATTTTGTGATAACTGCGTTTAATTCTGTGATATCAAACCTCTCCTCATTTGCCATTATAAATAAGTAAACTAGCTGACCCCTCAGGGTTTTCGCCACTTTTTTTTTCTTAGAAATGGAAAAGGGAAAATAAACTTTTACAAATTTCTACGCATGCGTGTTTTAGTGTGTGTGTGTATGCATTGCATGCCTGAGGCTGAACAAAAAGCGTTTGACTAGATTGAGTGAGAAACAGCTCGTTGGCAAAGGAAATTAAAATATTGCAAAAATTCCAAAATTAAAATCAAGCGCCACTTTGAACGAAACTACATAACTTTTGTATTCATATTAATTTAGTCCCTTGCCCTTGACTATCTATGCACATACATATGTACATAGTGGTATGTAGCAGCTGGTGCATGGGCGTATGCGCTGTGTGTGGGCAGGGCATAAAGATGAAGAAAAAACAGCAAAGAAATCCGCATATTTCGCCTATTTTTCATATAAATATTCACAAATTTATGAATATTATTTTAGCAACTTTGCCATCCATTTCCTTTGGATATGCCATCACTCCACCTACTGCTCCACCCCCTACATGCCATAGCGGGGCGGGCACATGCATTCATTCCACCATTCAAATCAGCAACATGCGGCATTTTCGTTCTTCGAAATGAAAACGCTGCACAATGGTTCGGTTCACTTCAGTTCGGATCGGTGCAATTCAGCGCTTCTCGACTCAATTTGGCGCCGCGAGGTTTAGTGATTTTGCACACATTGCAAATTGGGAATAGAAGTGGGCGACGGACGAGGCAAACCAGCATAGCGGAAACGGAAGCGGAAGGAGAGCATTGGTGAAGGCCACGGCTGTAGCAGCGACAACATTGACCGTTAGTTGCCATATTTTGTTTCTATGTTCATTTACTGTTCTGTGCTTTGTTATTGTTGCTGTAGAAGATGAGTTGAAAAGAGGCGTTAAGCCGAAAATTTGCTGGCAATGCTGTTGCTAGTCTCTGAGGTGGTTTCGACTTGATTGATTTTGGATGCCGTTGGCGCTGTAGATATGTATTTATTTCATATTTCCAATAAACTATGTTTCTGGCTAATATTCTCTTCGCTGAAGCCACAGTTGGTTGAACAATTTGAATTAAAAGGGTGTTCTGGCCGTTGGTGGCGAAGGAATTAATAAATAAATACATAAATATACGACATTCAGAAACTGATTATTGTTATTGTTTTTTTTTAAGTTTTTTTCAATTTGGTATCTAAAGACTTCACTGAAGTGGTTTGTTTGGCATTTGGACATGATGTGTGAAAAAGTAGTATCTGTTTACTTTGGCCCCTGGCGATAAATGTCCTTTTTCAGATAGATTATTAAAGTTGATGAAATTTATCTCGTCAACGAATATGTTTTTATTTACTATATATTAAGATGGTTCACGGACCAAGTCAGTCTGGAAGTCATTAGACGTCCTCCATAATACACGCTTACCACTCGTCGCTCTTGATAATTATGTTTTGGAGGAGACTCTGCAGGTAGAATAGATGAAATTATGCTATTTTTAAGCATGCTTCAGGAAGATGTTGCTATACTCGTATCGGGTCAGTTTCCTTCTCAAATATTTGAAAGAGGGTTGCCACTTGTAAAGCCAACTAAATAAAATTAAAACATATCTTTGTGACATCGTATTTGTTATTTTATTACAACTAGTGAACCCGCATGGCGTTAATACGCCCAAAATTGAATTTCAAAAACTTAAAAATATTCCAAATGTTAGTCAGAGTTATAAGAGATCCGAGTGCCATATTTCATCAAAATAGTGCAGGCGTTTATGAGTGAAGAGCAGTTTCGTATAGTTACTGAATAATTTGAATGTAATTTTTCCAACACGTGGCAACTCTCTTCAATCATTCGAAATGTTCCAACCAAAAATTTCTTAACATTTTTTCGTTTGACTACGGTATTTGTGTATTTCATATACGTTTTGAATTAGTTAACTGAAAGAGGTGGCAGCCCTCTTCAAAAGTATTCTCAAGCTTATTTAATCATTGTTAACTCTCCTTCGCCGTACACTGCGATACATCTTTTAATTTACTGATGAATTAAGTGGAATTTTAATTTTCAAAAATCTGGCAACCCCGCTAAATACAGTTCAGAATTAAAAAAAAAATCAAGCCCCCCTCGACTGATACCCATATTTTAATAATTAATTTAACTTATAAAATAATTTGAATTTAACTTTTTAAACAGGTGGCAAACCTCTTCCAATAGCTCAAAAATATTCTTAGCGTTCAACCTAAAGATTTCTTAAGACTCATTCGTTTGACATCCATATTTTGATGTCGTATAACTTGTGAATAAGTAAACTAAATTCAACATTTCAAACAGGTGCCAACCCTCTTCAAAATATTTTCAAATTTCTACTTTGTGGAAACCTGTTCGTGTGTCACCCATATGGTGTTACATATTTCTCTTGCCTAATGTACTTTTTTTAACAGATGGCAACCCTACTATATTTCAGCTAAGAAACAAAGCTTTTCAAAACCATTTCGATTGATACCCAGTTTGTAATAATTGATTTATTTTTTTTTTAATAATTTGAATATAATTTTTTAAAAGGTGGCAGCTCTTTTCATAAACGAAAAACCTTATTGCACATCTTCAGTCCAAGACTTTTAGTTTGACGCCTTATTTTGGAAAATCGGGCGAACGTTACAGATCTTTTATCCTGAACAAAAAATCCCTTCGCGTATTATATATATAGATATATAAATACATACATTGCTAATGAGTGATTTGTTTTCATTACATTCCCTTTGTATTACTGGACTTTTAAGTTGGCTTTAAGGTCTCAGGATTTATTTATTTAGAGAAAGAAAGAAACTCATCCATAATTATATTTTTGCGCACATTTTATATGGAAGAGAAGCACTTTGCGTCGGAAAAATTTACGTTTCTCGGCGAGCTGGGGTACCAAGCAACTTTTTTTTTTTTTTTTTCTTTTCGTTTTAATTCTCCACTTCAGCAGTTTAGTGCATTTTCTTACCACATTTGTTTCCATCACCAAGCGAAGTGTTTACCAGCAGCAAACAATTAACTCGCACGCAAACCAATTTTCTCGCAGATAAATTACAAGTCGGAGACGGAGAAAAATCGGCCGACTGCCTGCATATAACAACAATTGACTATGCGTGTAAATATAGAAAGTAAGTGTGTGTACATAAGGGAAGTGCATTTGCATTGTATAAGTGTATTGACTTATACTTATATTACGTATACGCATGCAAATTTATTACATGTACTATATATGTACATATTTGGCATCATTCACTGCACTTCTTTGCCAAATTTCGCAAGGTATCATATCGGAGCCAGTTATTTGACTTTTATTTTTATGTAAACGCACACACAATGCACACTTAGTCATGTATTAAATTGCACATTCATAATTTTCGTATGACCGCCTTTGGCAATATCTGAAGAAAACCGCCGTTCATCACACATCCATACATATGTACATACATGTAAATATATATTGTATTTGTACATGCTACATACCAACAACCTTGTAGCTTTTAGTTCATAATTGCATGAGTATTGATGTATGTTTGCACGAGCCCGTATTTTAGCGCAAAACCACTGACATAGTCCAATTATGTAGAAGAGTACGAAACTCTCTAATTTTTTGTGTGATTTATTTTTTATCCGAGAACGGCAAAGGCATACTGGGACACAATGGCACAGCTGAAAGTTGATGTCTAGCTGTTTGTATAGGATATGAGAACGTGAAGGTGGTATGAATTCTGGACACTCTCAAGAAATTTCACAATGGTCACATTAAAGGGTGCCTGGCAATCACTAAGAATCTGGAGAAAATTAAGCAGAAGTTTTATTGGCTCAGTTGTCGTCAATCGTTAGCAGAGTGGAGGATCGAAATCCTGTCAGATCAGACAGTATAACTCCGGTGCATTATTTGGGCGGATTGCGTTGGATGTAGCCGGTCAATTTCCTACGAGAAGATTGGGAAGTAAATACATCCTCGCGTTTACGGACTACTTACCAAATGGCTGAAAGTATATCCGATTCCAAAGCAACGTAAGAAAGGTTTGTCGCTAAAATTAGAGTGTAACTAGGAAGGTCCATACAAGGTGGTGTATCGAACCCAGAGATTGGTTAAACTTGCAACATTTTGAACAGCAAGTGTGGCTTAGCTTAGGTGAAAGAGCAGTTTGGCGACCTTCATGATTCTAGTAAAATCTTCATTTAAAATTGTGCTCTTTAAAATCAAGAAGAAAAAGAAGTGCAGAATTAAATTTTTGTAAAAACAGAAAAAAAACTTTACTCCAGACGTTTGGGCTTTCAAAATTGACTTTAAATAATATACACTCTAAAAAATTTTTGTTTAAATTTGCGCATATTAAGATAGGTAATGGATAGGTTAATGAATGCAAATTTACACATCGTGTTAATTAAATTAAATACCACTTGTTTTCTTTTACTTATCACATGTGTGGTGTAGAACAAATTTTAAATTTGTTTGTTGAGTTCTAAATATTTTTTGTTCACAATTTCACAGTTTACACATAAAATGTTTGAAATTGGCCCGAAAAAATTTTTTTAAATTTATGCATATAAAGATAGGTAACCAGTTTCCTCTCCTAATGTGTGCAAAATTAAACACTGTGTGTTTACTTTTACATATAAAATTTGTCACGTAGTGAAAAATTACACACAAGGTGTTTAAAATTGAGTAAATTTAAGCACTTAATGTTTATTATTAGTAAAAATATATTTTTACTTTAAAATTTATTACAATTTTAAACATTTCATGTGTATATTTATGTGTATTTTTTAAACAACTCTTGTTCAAAATCAAATATTGAACATCTTGTGCGTATATTGACACAGGTTCTGCTGGAAAAATAAATACTTTTCAGTAGTAGTTTTACATGCACTTTTTAGAGTGTAGGTTAAAAATTTATTCGTTAATGCCTAAATTCGGAAATACCTAAATTCTAAGAGTTTGAGATGCTGCCAGGCAGAAATGCGGATAACAGACGTTTAGAGTACACTCAAGATAAGGAGGGAGTACTTCAAAACGATTTTGAATGGCTAAACCAGTAGCCTTTCTTATAACAGCAGTAATGTGGCTTATAAACAACAAAATACCCGTGCCCGATGATATATTGGCTTCACTATTCAACGCTAGCTGCGAAGAGCTGGTAGGCGTAGTAATTATGATGAATTTTTGCGTGAAAGATTGAAAGCTCCGCAGAACAGACTCCACAGTTCTTGTTACCGATGCTGTCGATGTCATCGACATACGCCAGCAATTGCACCCTCTTGTAAAAAATTGTTCCTGAGCCGCTTTTTTATCTTCTCCAGCATCAGATTAAAGAACCTCGCTTCCCTTTTCAGTTCCCTATAGCGGTCCCACACAGTTCGCGTTGCGCCTGATCGCAGCGGGGCCCTGTAGGCGAACTCCTTTAAAACATACCACCTATCTTCGCTTTGTAGCTTTTTTTTTACCTGATTCACTTATTCTCTGCATAAATTTGTCTAACCGAACGGTAATAAGAATAGTAGCTTAAGACAATGACCAGAATAGGAGTATATTATCGTTAATCCAAAATAAATAAATTTGAGAAAATCCATATCCCCAATTATGCAGCCATCTTTTGCAAATATCTATATTTATATGACTAAATCTCAGTTACTTCGTTCCAGAAAGATGGTATGTACTTTAAGGGCGAAACGGAATTTTATTAGACATCAGTGACTTCACTGCAATAATAGCGCAATAAAACGTTGCTGACCACGTACAAACAAACCAAAATATAGACGAATTTTCCAATTTTTTATAGTTACACTTACGTAAATAATCCAAAGAACATAACTTACATAGAATGTCAATATATTCTTTTAATACTTTAATAATACTCGTAGTATCATATTTATTTCTTATCAAAAAACGCAACCTCAAACTTACCCTCTTGGAGCGCTCCAGCTCTGGCATTTTGTGAGCTGGAATTTCTCTACTACTTAGATGCAGCATTCTTTTAGGAATATTTCTTTCCCTTTTTCCATAAATTGTAAGTATGGAGCTACTTTGCACTACAGGCGTTTCACATTCGCTATGAGCCAACCTCGTCGTCTCTACGCTACTATCCTGTAATCTGGCAGTGGCGCGTTAATGGTGCTCCTACTCAACCAAAATTGCTTACTTATGTTAAAAAAAAGTTACCTCCGCTAAGCTATGCATGAAAAGTCTCGCCTTTAAGTGATTTGTTTTATTGTTTTTATTATTTTTGTACTGCATCTGCACAAATAACTTATTGCTCCCTTTGGACCAATTTTACTTAGTTGTTTACGGGAAAGATTTTGCATGGCAAACATAGAGTGGAGTAGTAGTAGTTGTAGCCGCTGGCAGCTCAAAAGTGAAGTGAAATTTGTTTCGCGTTGTAAATGAAAAATATACACAAATGAAGTAGTAACAGTAAATAAATGGAATTCAAGTCTATGTGCTTAGAAGAGCTTAGGATTTATGTACATATCTGAAAATATATTTCGCTAAATAAATTCTAAAACGTGTGGCAGTTGTTAAGCCTTTTGATCCGAAAATAGGGAAGAAGTTTTAGCTCTTTGGTTTCACGAGAATTATCGCGGTAAAAAGTAACGATTGTAATTTAAGGCTAAGGATATCTTCAAGGATAACGAGAGTAACCAACATTCGCTCGTGCCTTCAGTGCCTGAGCTGACCAAATATTGTTTTCCATTCGTATGATTAGCAACGGATTAACACATACATACCTTGCTTATTTTATTTTCCTTCTGAAAAAACTTAAAATAAATGTTCAATAAAAGATTTAACGACTATATTTTTATAATAGTAAGC
This sequence comes from Rhagoletis zephyria, assembly GCF_001687245.7. NCBI lineage: Eukaryota > Metazoa > Arthropoda > Insecta > Diptera > Tephritidae > Rhagoletis > Rhagoletis zephyria. Next base: position 28,846 of record NW_016157928.1, read on the forward strand.
AGGGTATATGCAAATTAAGGACGCTAATTTACTCAAACTTGATACTTTAAACAATACTTTGAAAAGAAATAAAATTGGTATGGAAATTCGGAAAAGGGGTACCGCTAAGTTTATCTCATTAAGTCTACCATCGAACGGTAGTTTCGGGAAAAGTGAAAAAAACTATATTTTATACGTGCGCCGGGTATTTAATGTTCGGTTTCGCCTGAACTTAGACTTTCTTATTTGTTTAATAAGAATACCGTGCTACAAAAAAAAAAATTTAAATCGAGACACACATAGTAGTCAACGTACTCACGCAACGCTGTCAAAAGAGAAAGACACCAGATACGGTCACAGCAACATTCTAACCAACTACCCCAACACGTTTACGTTCCCAGATTATACAACACCACCGATAGAGTTCGAAAATAAATTCTCCACTCGTCTCCCTTTAAGGAAGGATTGGGAGGACGACTCTGTCTGGGATGGCTCCACACTCGAAGGATGTTTCATTAGACCTCTGCTTTTGGCTACCAGGCCACTGAACTCAAGAATGATAGAATACAAGATTGCGCCAATCGAGCTGAGAGCAACTGGCCGTGACGTCAATAAATACCAGAATGAGAGAGCAAGACGAACTCGACAAGAAAAAGAGGAAGCATCGGACAAAAGGCAGTATTGCCAAGTTTTGAATTTGAAAAAGCACCAAATTTTTATTGTCGTATTTTATAGACTTTATATGCATACATAATTTTATTGTAAGGATGCCGATTCAAATTAATAACAAGTAATTTTTAGCAAAAAAAAACCGACTTAAAAAAAAATATATATATATCTGTATATTTCATGATCCAATGATCGGATCTAAACCAAATTAGTATGGGACCACCTCTGAGACACTACGTTTCCGTTGCAAAAATTATTGAAATCGGTTGATGTGGTGCAAAGTTATGCGGTAACATACATAAAAAAAAAAAAAAAAATTCCGACGAACTGATAACCTCCTCCTTTTTTGGAAGTCGGTTAAAAATCAATGTTTCTTGCACGACGGTTGATTTCTACTGGCATGATTGAAGGTGCTGCCACATATTTTGTTGTCGCTTATGATTGTCACTGTGCCATTATTATGTTTAAATTTTTGTAAAGTTGCTTACCACACTTACAATTGCTATACATTTTTCTTCCATTTTTTAAGATTTTCTAATTTGGTGTCTTGAAACTAAAAACAAAAGCACCAAAAACGCGCCAAGCACCAAACTCAAAAATTTTCGCGTGTTGAATACCCACTAAATTTGGTGCGAAAGGCATGAAGTTGGCAACAGTGAATGTAAACAAAAGTATTTTAGGACGTCAGCGATTAGGTGGATGCTGTCAAATCGACAAGAGAGGGTTAGCGGTCCGCGAATGGCGCGACCTTTATTTTCTGGATCGTGCACTGCACTGTCTTCCAAGCAGAACTCGCGGCTATAGAAGAGATTGCGATCTGGCTTATCGTATCTTCTCTTAACCTGCCGTCAGTAGCTATATACTCCAATAGCAAATCAGCTCTCAAGTCACTGGGCTGCTGCAAGACCTCGTCTAAAACTGCGATAGAATTCAGGAAAGTCCTTAACATTTTAGCTTCAAAATTTACTACTCACATCGTGTGGGTGACAGGCCGCAGAGATATTCAAGGTAATTGTGCAGAGGGCGAGCTTGCGAGGAAGGGAACCACCCAGTCTGACGTCAACTTATCTCAAGCAGCCGAAATACTCTTATATAACAGTAAATAAGACATGGCTCTGGACATACTTCGTTGAGAAGGCAAAAAAAAGATGGTCGGAAGAACCCACATGTGGGACGACTCGAAAAATCTAGCCCAGCCGGCCACTGCTTAATGGAAAGACATTGTAAATAGTAGAATGGATTTGCCGGCCAATGAATTCTGCCGCAGTTGCCGCGACGTTAACGAAATCGAGAGTGTGGAGCACTACCTCTGTCACTCCCCCGCCCTAATGTGTGCGAGAAAATGCTCATTTCATCACCACCTTTTTGTCTGTCGGGCCGACTTAAGTGATGCAGGCATTCTCTCTCTCTCGCGCTTTCTGAACCTAACCGAGCTCTCAATTGGTATCACAACAAATCTACTGGGTCTAAGTGTGCCTGTCTCCTACTTTGGTTGAAGGTAGCCGCTTTAACCTAACCTAACATACTAACGAAACTATGGGTCAGATATAGAGAAAGTACGTTTTTAGTTTTTCTCTCTGACGTTAGGATTTTTAAAAAATAATTTTGTAGTTTAAAAGGTATGAGTCTATATTGGTCCTTAGCATATAATTTTTTTTTTAATATTGTTTGTAGCTAACTTTTTACGAAACAAAATTTGTTTCGTGGATTTAGTGTCAACGCCTAAACTGATTATTCGCTAATTGGCCGATGCTGGTATTTCTTTGGAGATGTACCCTTCGTAGATATAAATGGAGTGAGTAAATGATAAGACATTTTTTTATCAACTGTCACCAAGATTTAGGTGTTAGCTACAAACAATATGAGGACTTTTTCACCCAGGACACCGAAAGCTCTAAACAGAATTTTGACTAATTTTTTCATGTTCCCGTATGCCTCTTTCCCGGCGCGTCATTCTACATACTGCTGAAGCGTTTGCAACTACAAATACATTTTTCTTATTACATAAAAGGCTATAAATGCATCATAAAGGCACAAATAATCAAGATGCTATAAATGAATTGTTATTTCCCCGTGTTCCCCTTTAACTGTACAAAGAATTCATTTACTACATATACTAAACCACTGTACACTGTGTAGTCGTCTTTGGCAATCGATCTAATTTGACTTCCAATTTTCAATTTTTCGCTTCAATTAATTAGTAGCAACGAAATGCTGCTCGGTGTATCGTGCAACCAACTCAAATAAACGATTAACGAAACCAATTCTGTAATTGCAACAGAGCTATGAGTACTTCGACGCTACTTTTCGATTTAATGCTAATTAGTGCGCTCTTAAAAAGTGTATTTTTCATATTGTTGCATTAGTAAACTTGCACAACTACACATATAGCAGGTTTATATCCCTGCAGTAAAATTTAGAGACAGTTTGACAAAGCGCTAGTCCCGAACTACATATATAAGAACTATCTCTGAACTAGTGCAAAACGGATGCAGAGCAGGACTGTTGAAACTTGTGGTGTATGTAAATGTGCAAATGTTCACTACTCGTACAATACGAAAGTAGCTCAGCGAGAAGACTTTCGACTCAAGTATCGTTGGTCGTGAGTTCTAGTCGTGGTGGAGGCAGTTGTGAGTTTTCAAAGTTAATGAATTTAAATTGTTGCGTGTAGCTTACAATATACTTTTTTAAAATAAAATATGTAACAAAAAGTAATTTTTAGCAAAAAAACCGACTTTAAAAAACGATATATATATATATATATATATATATATTGATCCAATGATCGGATCTAAACCCGATTAGTACGGGTCCACCTCTGAGACATTACCTTTCCGATGCAAAAAGAATCATCGAAATCGGTTCACGTGGTTTAAAGATATGCGGTAATATACATAAAAAAAAATATTCCGACGAACTGATAACCTCCTCCTTTTTTGGAAGTCGGTTAAAAATTGAATCTGTAATCGAAAAAGAAAAAACGAAAAAAGTATTCTTATACAAAAAACTGTCCAAAACAGAACCGATTAAAAAGTAGTTGCAAAGTAATGCATTGGGCGACAATTGCCCCCACCAATGACATCGCTGTGTAAAACTGGACAGTTGAAAGCATTGCTTGGGTATTGGGCTAGAACTAGTACTGTCGGCAAAAGGTCTTGTTCTACGCTAGTTCCAAGCTAGTCAGATTTTCTGAAGGGATATTTATGCACACATATGTATGTGTGTATGTATGTATGTATGTATGAATGCCTGGAAATCTTTTATTTGCAAAACTTTGTTATGTGAATTTAGCAAATTGGTAAGCAGATTGTTGGCAAAGTTGTGGGCATTTGTGAGGGACTATTTATTTTCGTAGTTTCGTGTTGCTTTTATTTAAATTATTTTGTATTTGCATAGCTCATTTCATTTTGCTAATTTACGCCATTTGCAGCGAAGTACGCTTTATTAAGTAGTTTCTGTTCTGTTATGTGCATCATTCGTTTTCAATTAATTTCACTAAGCAGATTGTGTTGATTTTTCGATTTAAATGTATGAATTTTAATTGTGATTATACTATTAAAAGTAAACAATTTAAAAATCAATCGACTGTTAAATAGGCATTATTGCTTGCATGCCTGCGAGAAGCTTAGTTTCAGTGATATTGGGAATTATGATGGATTCTGAAGAAAGTGCTGGCAAAATCGAAAATAAGTTGAATACACAATTTACCGTTCTTTGCATCCAAGTGTTTCTCCTATTAAACATACTTAACCCAACCTTTCATTAAGCTATCTAAAAATCAAATTAGTATAGCTCTCAGAGCGCCTTGAAGATTGGGTATCTCCATCTATGTAACTACATTAAAAAGCTGCATACTCAAAAAAAATTAAATAAGATTTTGTTTGAAAGTTGGAAATTTAGGTGAAAATTTGTTGAATTTTCCTAAATTTTGTAAAAACTCTGAATGATTAATTTATATGCTATTTGATGCAGAATGAGCTAAATTTTTATTAAAAATTAACAAAAAAAATTTATTAAGAAAAACATTGCAAATATTAAAAAAATAAATACTGTACGGGAACATATGTATTCTGGTGAGAGTACTTGAAAACGGCTCCCACAATTTTATATTGTTTTGTTCTTCTATCCTTAACAAAATTCTCTTTTTCAAAATTTCTTAAAACCATTTGCAGCACTCAAGAAAAAAATGCTCGTGCATATATTTATTCAACAAAATTTACAGCAAAAGCTAATTACTTTTTCAACCAACAGAAATAAAGAAAAATATGTGTTGCGATTTTTCTTGAGAGCTGGCTTCCAAGTTTAAAACCATAAAATTCTCAATTTAGAAATAACTCAACCCCAGCGCCATCTGATGAATAAATGCGGTATTTTGCACAGTTATGCATCTTCGCATTACCAATATATTTATGTTTATAATATTAGCTCACATTAAAAAAAAAAATGTATTTTTTCAAATAACCCCACTCGAGCGCCACCTGGCGATGTCACTTTCGCATCGTGGTAATTATCAGATAGGTATCGACAAAAGCAATTAATATGACGAGGTATATCAAATCACTGCACAGTAAATAAGTTAATAGTAAAAAAATATTTTTAAAACTACAAATACGAACGAAATCGGACCATAAATACAGGTTTCCCAAATATCTCGACTCCTGCGCCACCCATCGCAAAATTTTTTGTGGTGTTTTTCCTTTTCTTTTTTTTTATTATTGTTCTTGAGTTTTGTACCACGATTTTTTTTTTTTTTTATTAGGGTAAATGGAAAAGGCAACAAAGTCTAAGCGGTAGAAGTAATAGCAGGAATCGAAACCGCATCATCGTATTTATTTTCATTTAAGATCTTGGAAACATTTCAACCCCTGCACCACCTACATATGTATATACAGAGCAAGGTAAATAAAAGCTTGTAAAAAACGTTGCTTACAGGACCACACCACACAGTGGTAACGGGTGATTTTTTAAGAGCTTGATACCTTTTTTTTTTAAAAAAAACGCATAAAATTTGCAAAATCTCATCGGTTCTTTATTTGAAACGTTAGATTGGTCCATGACATTTACTTTTTGAAGATAATTTCATTTAAATGTTGACCGCGGCTGCGTCTTAGGTGGTCCATTCGGAAAGTCCAATTTTGGGCAACTTTTTCGANCGAACCGAACACTGATTTTGGTAATAAAATTCAATGATTTGCAAGCGTTGCTCGTTAGTAAGTCTATTCATGATGAAATGTCAAAGCATACTGAGCATCTTTCTCTTTGACACCATGTCTGAAATCCCACGTGATCTGTCAAATACTAATGCATGAAAATCCTAACCTCAAAAAAATCACCCGTTAGAATCCCATATCAAATATGGCAAAGAATACCAAGTGTACTCCAACTTCACTGCAACTACTTTACGTAGTGTCATTGTTTTCTTAGGAATGAAAAAATCTGAAACATTTCATAGATTGGCAAACTAAACTAGGGCATGGATAACTACATATCGACAGCGGAGTGGAAGAGCGACCTATCTCGGCAACTATAAATCAATATTTGTAACTAAGGGCGAGTCTACTGCAAATTCCGGATCTTTAAAACCCTAAAATAAAAATAAAAAACATATATGAAAAATGTTAAAATTTTTGTTCGTTTCGTTTATCAAAAGTCTCTCCATAAATTGTTCAATAAATGCCAATACATATTTTCGTCAGAGTGGATCTATTGAAAAATGTTATAAAAAATACACAACTCTAAAGCGCTCATACGAGAAAGAAAGCTTCGGATCTAGAATCTTTGACTAGGGGGCGGAAATGATAAACCTAATCCGATTTTAAGTAAATTCGGTTTGTAATTAGTTTTAACCAGAAAAATGTACAGGATGTTCGAAATCCACCCACCAGTCATAAAAAATCCATTTATGAAAAACATATTTTATTAAATAAATACGGATAACATCTACCACATCTCCTCCTTAATGCTGTGGGCGTGGGAACTAGCCTATGCATGCCATTTTTTGTACTTCATTATTCTTAGGCAAGGGAACTATTATCATGGACAATTTCTGTAAAACCGAGCCTCAATCACTACTTCTTCCAAGCTTATATTGGGCATGGGAAAGGCCTATTTCAACGCTGCTAAATTTCATATTTTATTCGATTTTTTCATTTATTTGTTGCCCTTCATTGTCTCACTTCTGAAGTTATGGCATCAGCGATTCGTGATGCTAATTCTTTAGTCTTGTGCTTTTGCACTCTAGAGAATTCTTCTTAAGCCAGCTTTGCTGCTAGTAATTTATTTAGTTTTTTTTCGTCGAAATCTCATTGGTCATTAGCTGGTTGAAGTATATTTGGCGCGCATTTTCACTTTTGTGGCAATTCATTGCTTACGCTACTCTTGCCAGCGCATGCTTTATCATTGTATTCTGCTTGAATTCTACAGCTATTAAGAGTGAGCTATTTACTCTCTATATTCTGTTTCTTGTCCTGCCGCACTTGCCCTTGCCTTTCATGTTTTTCTACTCATTGACGTACTGAGCTCCCAAGTGTCATCTACTTAATACCGTTATTGTTATTTGTTGCTGCTTTTTGGTCGCGGCGATTTTAATTCCTGCGCTTATGTCTTATTTCCCCAAAGATTAATTAGATAATTTGTTGCCACTGGCGCAAGTAACAAAAGGCAATTGCACAAAAACAAACTTTTTTCGTTAATGCGCTAATAGCAGCCTAAGCGGCTGAGAGTACTACACATAAAGTTTTTTTTTTTAAACAATCGTCAATGCGATTTGTGCAAAACTTTTGTGGATATTATGTTTGCGTATTTTTTCGGTGCTTGCTTTGACATTTAACGACGCCATTTACTATTTGTCCTGTTTTGTTTTGCTTTATGAACATCATTTACGCTTATTACTAAGAGCACTTTCTTTACAATTTTTCGCTGCTTATACGAAGTAGTGGTATTAGCTGAAAGTATTTTAGTTCCTTTTCTTTTGTTTTTTTTTTTTGCATTTGTTTTAACGAACTGCGCCATTTTTAATGCATTTTGCTTCATAATAATCAACTCACTCGGCAGCAGCAGCATAAGATTAAGAAGCTGGAGCAGAAGCATAAATTCATATTCAACTGAGTGCATTGTCTGGCGCAATTCATAAATTTCAATTTCAATTTCAATTTGCAAACTGAGGAATGCCATTAGTTTCGCAGACATTTATGCGTATCGCATAGCATGCATGCAAATATATACATATATGTCTGTATGTACAGTGACAAAAATATAAATAGGGAAGAGACATTTTAGCTTTCTTTGGCTATTTTCCTTTCGAAAAACCATGTAAGTCAATATATAAAACTTTGTAAAAAATTTGCAAAATTCGACAAAGTTTCATAAAAACTTTGAGCTTTTTAATTATGTAGAACTTTCATAAACATTCTGAGTATGCAGTTTTATAGCGAACTAAATTTTAGCGTAAATTTTAAGTAACTAAAATTTACTGTTGATTTTTGGCAATTTTGTTTTGTGGAATGTGTTGCTGATTTTCTCCCTGCAGAAAATGGTCGCGCCTACACTTAGCGACGAAAGTTGATGTACACGTTTAAGTATTTATGAAAACATAGTTCGTTCTATAAAATAAACCATATAACTCAAAATTTCACACTTCATATAAAGTCCACAAAATTAAAAAAATGTTCATCAAAATTTAAAAATGTTTATTCAGAATTTCTAGAAAATAGAAAATTTTCGAGCAGTTTTTGATCATGCGTTATATTGAAGAAAACCTGCAACGACATCCACAAAAAAATTCTAAAAATCTACGAAAATTTTTTGCGACTTGAAACTTGCATTGAAATTGAATTGGCTACACAATTGCATATACGAAAATATTAGAGCAAGGTGAACACTAACATTTGTCGCCTAGTGTACTTTGTATGGAAGAAAATGCGCATAGAAAAACTTCTAAAGATCTAGGATAAGTTCTAGCTACTTTAAACTCATAATTTATTAAACATAATGCATACTAAAAAAAAAAAAATCCAAAAAATCTGACTAAAAAGTTTAAACTTTTTATCCGCATTTGTTTAATTTCATCGAATTTTAATAAATTTTCTACAAATTTTGAAATTTTGATTTAAATTATATTTTATTTATAGTAAGCTATATTTTCAAAAAAAATTAAAAAGCATTCTTTAAAGTAAGAAAAGTAGCCAAAACTGTCTAAAATGTCTTTTCCCTATTAACATGCTCGACACCGTATATAAATATGCGCAAACATATACACATATGTATGTATAGCAGGTAGCTACTCGCACATACTCATCCTCAGTGGCACATTTGCAATGCCATTGTTATCCACATACCCCTTTCACCATTTCTGTGTGTGGCTCTTTCCACTCAAACCCCCTTTACACATCAGCGTTGTAAAAAAATAGCAAACGTCTAAGCTCTCTTCCCTGCACAAATCCTCTCACTTATTGTGCCTAAGCATCTTTTGTATTTCGATAATTTTGCATATGCTTTTCATTTCTGATTCTTTCATATTTCTCGTAAAATTTGCATTTTTCATGCATTCTTCTATTGTTGTTGTTGTTGTGGTTGTTGTTGCAACACACATATTCCATTTAGCATACAACATCATCATTTTTATTACAGTCTGCTGTATGTATTTCATATTATGTTCACGAATTTACAGCTTTTATCACACACACGTATGCACGCATATTCGCATGTTGGCCACGCTGTTGCACACCGAGGCGTATACGCAACTTTTGATATCACCAGCTGCTTTGTTTAGTTTGGTAGCGTGTTGTGCTCAATGCTTTGGCGCTTATTGTGCGACATTTGTTGTTGTCATTACACGCTCATTTTTCAATATATCTTAGCATTTGTCTACGCATTCGCTTAGCAAATGCAGATTCTACCAGTATTCGTGAATACGATTCCTTCATCATGCGTTATTGCTGCTATTAAGTACCGCAAATGTATTGTATTGCATTTGAAATTAATTTATGTGCTCTTGTTGCTTTCAAAAAAACTCGTTTAATGTCAAAATTTGAAATTTTTTTATTGCAATACATTTGAAACCAGCTAAATTATTACTACTCATACCGACGCTTTCAAGCGATTTGCAATCTTTTAGTGAATGTGCTTATTTATACATACATATAATAAAATTGTAACAGGCTGATGTGTGTATGTATATTATAGATATTAAAGAAAAATTAATAGGGGGCTCTTTATAAGAGCAATAGAAGCCAAATTAATAATTTTTTTTTAATTTTTGTCTGTCTGTATGTCTGTATGTTTGTACGCGCATCACACGAAAAGTAATGCATGAAATTAAATGCAATTTTAACCGATGCATTGCTAGACGTCTAACTCAAAATATAGGAAGAAAAAATTTTGTGGGTTGCCACCTGTTTGAAAATTGCAGTTTAAGTAAATTGATAAGATAACAAAAATATTGTAGTATGACTGTCAAAAGAAAGAGGTTTAAGAAGGATTACAGCCGAAAATATGTTTGTCGTGGTTGCCACATGTTCAAAAAATTTTAATTTAATTTAATTAATAAGATAAATTAAATATTGCAATATGGGTATTAAACTGAAAAGGTATAGGAAAGTTTACTAACGAAAACATTTGTGTGCAGGGTTGCCAGCTGTTGCTCAATTAACAGAGTTTTTCACCGGAGCATCATCATCCACGCCTTTGCCATAAACCACGTGGTGTGGGTCACATTTAAATTTTTTTAGTTCACTCAATTATTTCCTTTATTACCTTATTTTCGTTAGATATACATAGTTGTAATTGTTGTGGAATTTTAATACTACATAACTACAAACATTTTAATTAACTAATAATAAAATAAATAAAAAAAATAATAATTTTTAGTTTCAACATTTAGAATATTTTTGAGGTGTATTAAGAGGGTTGCCATCTGTATAAAAGTTGAATTTAGATTATTTAATAAGTTAAATGAATTACTAAAAGCGGCATCAAGCCAATTGAGTTTGAAAGCCCTTTATTCCGAACTATGAGGGTTGCCACATTTTTGAAAAATCAAATTCATTTAGAATTGCTGCAATTAAGTAACTAAAATATGTATTAAAATATGGGCGTCAAAGGCAATGAGTTTTAAGAAAATTTTAAGTTTAAAATATTTTAAAGAGGGTTGCCACCTGTTTGAAAAGTTAAACTTTATTAAACTATGCACAAGTTATTTGAATTTTTAAAATATCGGTGTTAACCGAAAGGGTGGTAGGAAATTTTTAATTTGAACATTTGGAACCCTTTCGAGGTGTTTGAAGAAGGTTGCCAACTGTAAACAAAGTTGAATTTAAATTATTTAATACGTTAAATAAGTTACTGAAAGCGATATAAAGCGAAATGAGTTTGAAAGGCCTTATTTCCGAACTATATTTAAGAGGGTTGCCACATGTTGAAAAAATTAAATTCAACTAGAATTGCTGCATTTATTTAGGTAATTGAATTATGTATCACACACAATATGGGGGCAGGAGGAAAGATGTTTAAGAAAATTTTTGTTTAAAAATATTTGAAGTATTAAATAAAATATGTGTGTTAAACCAAAGAGTGTTTTTTTTAGCTTTTTGAAGAGGTAATATATAAAGAAATTCACTTCAGCCGCGTGCATCACTTTTTTTTTGAGTCTAGCTTTGAGCTTATGTACCTTCGTATTCTCTACCATATTAGTGCTATAAATTCGACTTTTCGATTCAGCAGTTTCCCAGCATCCTTAATACTCTAAGGTTCTACACGAATGCATATATAGACAATACTAATTCCGCTATTAATTTTTTCACGGTTTCATAGGTTTTATTCAATCGCAATTTTGTAATAAGAAACCCAAAACTTTTTCAAAAACGCTTGTTTTGGAAACTAATCTAGTTCCATGTCTTCAAACTTTATCTTGCCAAAATTTTAGTTACAGCGTAAATTTTCGCGCTTTAAGCTCATTTGTGCCATTCTTATTAAGAAGCTGCCATTAACAATAGCATCAATTAACACAAAACCGAATTGAGTTGCCTACGTTATTGTACTGGCCTAAAATGGCTTAGCCTATTACAGCACCAAACAACAAAGAAGAAGAAAATACGTATGCTTACATAAATATGTACATCTTTGAGCAAGCTTATGACAGCCAAGCCTTCTCGGTCTAATTCTTGAATTGTGTAACATTGATTAGGGCAATGTTAGGTAAGATGTATGTACATACAGACATATGTGTGCTTATTGGTATTTGTCCTCCGATAACTAAATTTACAAGTTATCCACTATTGAAAGGACACAAATGCCTTTGTCTAAATGGTAGTTAATTAATTTAATCAAATGATGTCATTACATGATGTGCGTAGAGTATTATTGCAGTTACAATTATAAGTGCATTGCACATACATATGTAGATGTAAATACTTCATCGGAAATACATATCTACATACTTATGTGTATTTGGGATTTTCGCAAGTGAAGCGATTGATAGTTCCAATACAAATGCATTAAGGCATTGTTGGTAATTATCAACCGTCAAATATTTATGACTTTAATCAAGTTAATATACTCGTATGTATGTTTATATATGAATAAACATATATACATATGCACACTTGTGGTCAGCTGGTTAAGTTAGGTGGTATTTTGACCAGTTTTGGTTATTTTTATTTTGTTTATTAAATGTTCATAAATTTTTTATAAAAATCCAGAAAATCGAGTTGATTTCTAATACTTTTTTTTTTTTTTGTTGGCGGTGCTAGGCATTTTTTCCCATACAAACGAAATGGTCGGGCATACTTTATATGGGAGAAACGAAGTTTTAAATGCGGATTTATTTGGTGCTGGTTATGCAATTTGCTAAACTTTTATAAAAAACTTTAGCCAAAACTGGTCAAAATGTCACTTAACTTAATCAGCTGACTACAAGGATATATGTCTCTGGACTATGAATTCCATTTGTACATTCATACCAATATACAAGTATCTGTTTGATGTTTGTATAAAATGTACATTTGTATGTATGTGTGTACGTCAAGTATCAAATTAAACTTCACACAGAAGAAAATTGTGGCCTAGCCGCAAAAGAAAACAAGTCAAAGTACCTTCTGCCTTGTAAGCATTTATACCTCTGGAGTAGTTGGGGATTTTGTTAGCCTAGAAATAAAAAAAAAACGTAACCTTGCTCAAGAGGTACTATTACGTTCTTGGTCGGCAATTGGAGAGCAGATCCTACTCTCAACTAATAAAAATTAAGCGGCACAGAAACATCCACCAAATTGATAGCACTCTTCCGATTCTCATTTTTTTGTACTGAGCTGGGCACGAAAGTAAAGACATTCTTCTGAAAAATTGTCTTCTAAGTCGATAAGAAAATCATTTGTAATGCTTTGGCATTTGCTTCGGCTTCTTACGTGCTTAATTCCGTTAGGTTAGCAATAAAATAAAATGCAATATAAAGTTTCTTAGATCTGGATGGTTTTAAAACCATACAGTTTTTACGGGTTAAGTATTGCTGTATCGAGTTTACACGTATTTACTTTGGATCGTGTGTGTCTTTTTACCACAAGTGAGATTTTTTGCTGCCCCTAATATCTTGCCTCCCTAGGCCGGGGCCTATCGGCTGTTAGGGCGAATCCGCCACTGAAAATGACACAAAAAACGCCGAGACACGTAAACTTAATTTTGCGCCGTAGATTACGCATCTGTTTGCCGTTTTTCTAGATCAGGTAATTTTCCCAAGATATTTTCATTTTAAGTTTGCATTGCGAATGAAAAAATTTCAAACTGGAAAAAACAGACTTTAGTGTGTGTGTGATTTTTTTTATAAAAATTTAAATATCTTGTGAAAATGACCTGATCAGGAAAAACGACTCAAAATTAAATTTACGTGTTTCGATGTTTTTCTGTGTCATTTAAAAACTTGATATTCTCCCTGCAGTGTAATTAGCAGGAGGATACATTAAATTGGAAAAATAATTTCATATCTCATTTTTATCCTTGCCGTTCAAACCATGCAATTTTTAATCACCCCACACATGAACAGCGATGCCGTGTCACCATCATTTTAAAGTTTTTGTGCCATATGTTTATAGTTCTGTACACACATACATATCTACATGCTTGCATATTTTTGTAATTACAGCCCTTCAATCAAAGTGAACGGTTTTGATGGTCTCAACTTAATATTGCGTCTTTTTAATGTGAAAATAAATAAACTTTGCTGGCTAAGGTACGTAAATTAAGAAACTTATATATGTATGTACAATAAGAAAGTGAGTAAGTAAGAAAGAGAAAGAAAAATAAGCGACCCAGGTGTAAAGTCTTCATATTTTATGGATTTATTTTCGACGTCGAGCCTTTCACCCGCCTTCAACCCCAAAAGAAGTAAGAATTTCTTTGGATACTTTATGGCATACTTGAAGGCGTATTCACGCTGCATTAATTTAAATAAACTTTCACTTTTAATGAGGACGTTGCACGTAAATTAAGATGTGCAGTTGCCAGTTAGAGCCCAGTAAGACATATTACATACATACACACATTTATACATTTTTACATTCATACATATTTATATAGGTGTTGTATGTAGAGCCTGACGCAAAAGGCATCCAGCGCCAAATGTTGCCGTTTTTCACTTTCACTTCTGGTTGCTTATAATTTTTTGGTTTTCGTTTTGATATATGTACATACATACATACACTAGGTGCTATATTGGGTGTGTATGAACCGTGGTATTTTCACGCTGTCGTCAACTCGTCAACCCATTTATTTATGATGCAAAGTTTTGCTATAAAAATGCAATTAGTTGAATTTATTATTATTACTTTTCAGCGGCAGAAATACATAGACGCATGGAAACTCAGAGCAGTCGCAGTGAGAATTATGTACATTAGGGTGATCCAAAAAGACATGCCAGTGAAAAAGGTTTACAAGGTTAAGCTTTCACTCCCTAGGATTTTTCTAAATGGAAAAGTACCAATGTTTTTTGTAGAAGTGCTATAGAATGATTAAAAGCAAAATTTTGCGATCGGAAAACTCTTTTTCTCTTTGGAAGACTTCCAATAACAATAGCCATCTATTTAACCATTATTTAATACCAGCTGCTTTTTATAAGATGCCCTAGAAAACTCCAAAAACCAATGGCAGGATCCATAAAAAATCGTGCGTATTAAAATGAAAAAAGAAAAAAATCTAATAGCGGTCGACCTTTGGTAGGCAATGGCAGCCCTTCGAGTGTATTCTTTATATTATGCCATGAAAATCAGTTTATCATAAAAATACAATCGCCAGTCGTAGTCGGCGTGAAAACTGTAGATCCCCCACCTTTGTGTGACAACATCAAGGCGCACGCCACAAATCGAGGAGAAGATCGGCCAAGCACTAACCTATTGTCTAAGCGCCACTCTTACTCTGTTATTATTATTATTATTTTTATTAAAAAATTATAAAATTAAAAAATTGTGCATTATTATTGGAGGTCTCTTGATGACAAACCGATCGAAAGATATTTATTTTGAAGACTTATTAGTCTAAGATCCGACAAAGCCACGACCTTTACCCATCTGTTTAATGGATGTAATCTTTTTTCTATGAAATTTAACGTGTTAGTAAATATTTTGCGAGTGAGTGGGCTGATAAAATTCTGGCCAGGATATTTTTAATTAAATATTCGAAAATTCATATTATTTTGTTTTAAATTCTGTACTATTTGGTTTCATGAACAATTTATCTACCAATCGAAAGTATTAAGCCCATAGAATGTGAAAACGTTGGGTTGTCTATTTTCTTCCTGGGCTACCTATCGGTTTGGCAGGTATGGTCAGGTAGGTAATATTAGTAATTTTCACTCATCGACTTAACAAATTCCACAGGCTTTATGCTTTCGATTGGTATAAATGTAATTGGTCCATTAAATAATTCAGTGCAAAATTAGATAAAAAAATTATTTTTGAATATTTAATTAAAAATATCCTGCCCAGGATTTTTCAGCCAACCCACTCGCGAAATATTACTTAATATGTTAAATTTCATACAAAGTAGATTTCATCCATTAAACAGATGGGGGAAGGCCGTGCCTTTGTCGGATCTCATCATATCATATAAAATACATTTAGCCTTTCATGGACTTTGAGGCAGTTATAAATATAATTTTTTTTAACAACAAAGTGCAGATATTCTTTTTCCATTAAGACAAAATTTCATATTTTTATTTTGGACCACCCTAATGTACATACATACATATATATGAGGCCAGCCTCTATACAAAAAAAAGTTTTTTTAATACGAGAAAGAAGGATCTATAATGAAACTATCATCAGACTAAAATTTATAAATGTTTTTTAAAAATTCTTTGAAGTCCAACGAACGGTGAAAATCTTATAATTTATAAAAATGTGGCAGCCCTACTAAAGAAAAAAATACATTACTGAACATCTGGAGGCCAAGGCCTTTCATTTGACATCTCACGTTTCGAGATTAGCGTGTTCGAAAAATCTCGACTTGCCTTTATATTATGTATAAGGAAGGATTTCATTTGGTGTGCCGTTTTGTTATCCATCAAACGGTGAATATCTAATAATTTTCAAATAGTTGGCAACCCTTCTCGAAAAAATAATAAATTATTGCACATCTAGAGGCCGAGTCTGAAAAGACTTTGACAGTGACGTTGCAGAACTGATACCTTCGCTTATAAAGATTGAATATAGTAATTTTCTTAACGGTTGGAAACCTTATTAAAAAAAAAACATAAAACACTTGTGCTTATCTAGAGGCCAATTCGTTTTATTTTATTCCAAATTTTTATAATCCAACAAACGGTGCTATAGAAAAGTTTGCTATATATTTTTTAAACAACGGTGGCTAGCAGTGGCGATAATCGGAATAGTGTATTTTACTTAAATATGTAATTTTATTAAATCAAGTGTCTCCTAAAAAAAATAATTATCAACATTTTTTGTTACAGTACTTTTTCTAAGGCTCAATGATAGTGTAAACAAATGCAAGAGCTAGATCTGTAATTCTAAAATTTACTAATAATTTGATAAAATTTTTCATAACTACGGCTTAAAAGCACTTTTCAGATTTTGTGGATTCTGAGTTTGTTATGGATATAACAAAATGTTTCAAATGTCATCATATTTTGTTTTTATATACTTCAAGGTATCTAGATTAAATTAGCCTATTGTTTTACGCTTTGGTTTTGGGCACTTTTTCAGTCCTCTGGCCCATTATGATCTAGGATGAAAATTTGGAATATAAGGAAGCAATTGGCAGAGTTTTTTTTGGTCTCAGTTCAAACCTGCAAGCGTTGTGGTATCAATAGAAACAATTTGTAAAATTGTTTCTTGCAAGAAACAAGTCTAAGTTCTAAGAAACTCTAATTTAGTTTTCCTTATGCCGAGTTATTAGCTTTCTGGTAAGTAATTCATATTAATTTCAAGATACAAAAATAACATGGCGAATAACTACCATGTTACCAGAAATGTAGATACCACCAGTTGGAAGTGTAAGTATACGTAGGCTTTTTTTTAAGCACATCTCGATGCACAGTTAATCGGTCTCCACCAACGATTTAAATACATATTTTATGTAAAATCGAAAAAATCAGAACTTTTCATCCTAGTTAACTACGTATAAGAAAGATAATGAAAGAAAGTTCAGCTTTCAGATTATACTTCAGTTTGAAGCGAAATTCATTTCCGCCGAAAAGTTTGCAGTGTGCCAGCTGAATTTACATACAGAAATGCCCGCATGCAATCATAGCGGCATAAGAAATACTTTATATATACGATGTACTTACGATTGGCATACTTTCACCTGTAGATACATCTGCCTACTCGTTCACTGTTGAAATGATTTTGCAATTCCCATACAAAAGTACAAAGTGATTGGTGCGCCTAACTTTTGCAAACACTTCCTTGATTTTATAAAGTAAATAAATTGAGCAGTAAATGGAGATTGAATATACAATGCATATGTATGCATGAATAAAGTATTAAAGTGTGAATGTTTTGTTTGTATGGATATTTCGAGATATTTTTAATACTGGCTACATAAGGTGTATTGCGTTATTCACAATTTTATGCAAAACTGAAGTTTATTTTGAAAGATTTCATAAATGACTATAAGTGACCATCAGATTAAGGTGTAGGCATGGTATTTTGAGAGACAGTAGTCAAAAGTTCTAGCTTTAATTTAAGCCTAAGTAGAAGGTTCTAGCAGCTAGATCAGTGGTGTCCAACCGAGTTTGCACGCAGGGCTACTTTGAACCATTTTTATACTTTCCGGACATCGCCTAAATTAACATAAATCTTAATTGATTCTTATAAAAACCTTTATTTATTAATACAATTTATAAAGCTAGCTAAAATAAAGGATTGCACATAAATAAGGAGCATTCCTTTTATTGCCACAATTTGCGGCTTATTTGTAAAGCAGTGTTTCCACTATGATTCATAAATCGATTTTTTGGAAAAAGATGACACTGGTTACATAGAGAACATTTCGTCACCTAAAATCCAAAACGCCGTAACTAAGAAAAAATTCCAAATTCGGATATTTTCACTTGTATTTATGCATAGCCTTTCGTATTCTGATGTTAACTCCACAAACGCTGAGATCGCAATCATAAATTACTACAGCACAAAAAGGTTTATCAAAAATAGCTTTGCCGCGCCAAAATCAGTGCTGCCCTGTGTTATTAATGCATTGAAATAACAAAAGTATCATTTCATCTTTTAGGGATACAATTATTTCCTTGCTTTTTTGTTGTGTTTCACGGCTACAAAACTTAAAAAAAAAGGATAAAACACCGAGAAACAAGAAACCAAAAATTTTTATAAAAACCCCAAAAAATCAATATTCTCACGAAAATATGGGCCAGGTATAGTGAAGCTGTGTGTGTGGTTTTTATTTCTGACGCCAGTTTTTTTATTTTTTAAGGACTTTGAATTTTCCAAAATACTATTTATTCCAAAAATTATTTTTAAAAATTCTGTGCAACGTATGTAGAATAACAATGTAAATACCAAGTGAAAGAGAAATTTCTGTAGAACTAAACAAAAATTTAAGTTTTTTTGTTTACAAGGACAAATAGGTATCTGCTGAAAATGCGATTTTACTTAATGTACTTTTTTTTAAGCTAATAAAGAAAGAAGGGCGAACTTTGAGGATGTGGTCGGGTGAATATTAGTATTAACATTTTTTTTTGAACAAATACATATTTCATGCTCATGCATATGCTCTTATTTGATACCCACCCGTATTGTTATCCTACATTACACTAAGATTTTTAAGTAAATTTTTTAACTTTCTAAGAACTCACCGCATAAAATCCGTTACTTTTTTACTATAAGAGATATAAAACTGGAAATTTGTACCCAGCTACAGTACAAATCAGACTTCCCCTACCCCCGAAATTGAACTAAAAACATTAATATTGGCACTGAGTGCCCAACTCACGGTTCTAAGGTTAAACGAGATTAACTTATTCTAATCTAAACTTTTTCAAAGTATTGTCTCTGTTAAATACCATTCATCAATCAACATCTAGTAGTTTTGCTATGCTGTGTTTTTTTATATTTGTTTCCAGTTTCTACATTATTAACTTTTATTATTCGGAGTTTAGGATTCGCAGAGAATGACTAATTTATTACTTAAACAAATTTAATTTAATCCAGTTCATACGGAATACCTTCATAACCAAAAGTACCGATACGAGTAGGTATAGATAGTTTAGATCCGATATTTTTCGAAGTAAAGGAATCAATACCAGCATAGTATTGTTTCTAATTGGGATTAGAAAGTGGGAAGAACATTTCTTTAAACAGTTTGGTAGAACATTTTCATATCACATACTTTCTGTTCAGACGTTTTTTACAAAGTGGCTAGCTGGAGCAGTTGCCGCTCTCTTTCCGTTCCAAAAGCGTATATGAGTTGCATGCTAACGACAAATGCTGATGTTGATGCTGTTAGCTGAATGTTGAATAGCATATGGACAACATTTTTGATTTGTTTTTTTGTAGTGAGTGTATCTTCCTACGATTTTCTCACAGCTGCCACATTGTTGCTGTACTTATTGTTATTCCCGTTGGTACACATATCCGGCTGCAGTCGTATTATTATTTGTGCATCAAATTATGCAAACGCCGACAGTTGCTCACTTTTGCATACTCAAAGGCATTGAAACAACAGCAAAAAATCACGGGAACAACAACAACAATAACAAAAACTAACACAATTGCATTTTAAGTGACTCAACGCAAAGATGATGACGATGGCGTTGATGTGGACGAAAGCTAACATCTTTAGTGTCCTGTTTGCAGACAAAACACATTTACAAAACCAAAAACAATGTAGAGAAAAGCAAAAGCAGCTGACGTCGCTTTACAATGCAGCAACAATAGAACATAGTATGGTAATATAGTCTGATGCTGCATCAACAATATCACCATTGCCAGCTAGTGGTTTGTTGTGTGACTCTGTTGCCGAATATACCAAGGCACTTCTTCTCTCCAGGGGGAAGATGTGGTAAGCACTTGAGTGAGTCCGTTTTGTGCATCCATCGTTTCACTTTATGGAAATACCAGCGAAAAATATAACATCATGCACGGCACGTCATCGCAACGTTAACGACCAACGCATCCGCCAAAATCAAAGCACAGCTTCGCTGACTAGAGCGAGTGAGCGCGTGAGAGGAGGAGAGGTGTGTTAATAGGCGAAGATTTTGAGGCATATTCCACAGTGTAACATCTGCACATATTGAGTGGCCCAAAATAGCAGCAGTTGTCGCATATCAATGAAATTCTGCTCAAAGCGTTCATAAACTATTAAGAAACAAGTAAGAGCAGCGCTGTCTTCGGCTATGCCGAAGGCTTCATACCTTTCATGAACATCTGCAAATTTTACTTTGAAAGATTACTGCTTTTGAATACATCTGCATACATCGATAGAGGAGTTACATACTTACTACACAATTTATTGGGTTTAGTTTCGTACATAAAGGAGATATATGGCAAAAACTGGTATCTTAACAATTAGTGCTATAGGAGATAAAGCTTATACAGCATAGATTTTGACGATTTTCTCAGTAGACTTTGTATTATTATTTATAAAATATCTTACGAAATTTATCGGTTTTAGCTGTTCAAATAAAGGAGTTTTACAGTAAAATCCCATATCTGAACAATCAGATGT
>NW_016157928.1:50504-82923 GCF_001687245.7 Rhagoletis zephyria
GAAAAATCTCATATCTGAACAATCAGTTGTATGGGAGCTATATGTTATAGTGGTCCAATTCTTCCGGTTCCGACAAATGATTAATACATTATAAAAATACACCCACCTACCAAATTTGATCCGGATATCTCGAAAACTGATCATATAAGTATACATTTTCATGGGTCTATCTCTTTTTGTTCTGGTACTTACAAACATCGGACCAAAGTTATAATACCATTTCATGATCATGAAAGGTATAAAAAGTGAGGATACGCCTACCTCACATAGAACTGGAAACTTAAAACATTGTTTTTTATACTTAATTTTGTAAAATTTTAACAAAATCTAAAATTTGTGCAAGATTTGATGATATCTTTAGCATACCCGAAAAGTTTTAAAGTTGGTTTACTGCTACGTCCACTTCCTCTTTTGTCAGAAAGGGCGATCAGGCTTAAAGCCGACCTTTGTACAGCTTTCATGTTCCTTTTAATCTATTACAAATCTACTTTATTTACGAATAAATCAAAGTAGATGGTTGGGTGTCAAAGAGCTCAGTCGTTCGTCTCTTAATACAACGATTCTAACAACCTCAAACCTAATATTTGCAAACGCGGGCTTAAACGCAAAAAGTGTTCCGCCATCTCATCCTCTATAAGGCAGGAAAGGCAAACCCAACGTAAAGTGTCCAGTCAACAGTCCCACAAGTTATCTGCAGTCAAATCTGTTGAATGAAAGCAAACGCCTAGCACTACCCTCGCGACACTGACGTCAACATGAGTTTCGCCCACCTGAATCCTCTCTCATTGTTGAGCGACATATTCACTCAGTTTCTGACAGTGGCTTCGATGGCCAAAAGTGGTTTATTGCTCTGGCCAATTGCTCAGGTGTTCTATTACCAGTTACTCTCGAGTGACCTAGCACTCAGAGTAAAGTAAACTATTTATGTTTACCAACATAGTTTAGTTGAGACTTGCACTGTCGAACTAGTTTGGAAGTAGTTAGAGGGCTGGCCAATACCTTGTCAGTTGTATCTACAAAAAGTTGGTCTCACATTCCCTCCATCTCCTGTCAAGGAACCATCAAGCATCTGCAGCGAACTCAGCTTTGTGGTTAATCACTTTCATGAACTTTTACTAATCTAGCCGTTTGACCAAAGCAGCAATTCCACATGAATATTTAGTATACATTAAAATTTTTGAAAATATTTCGATTCTCTTTGTACTCTAGTAGTATTTACTGTCGATTCGCATTAAAATTTTTGCGTATTCGGCAACTTATTTTTTACACTGTGCGTCGTCTATAGGGACTGCCAAAGTTCCAGTGGTTGCGCGCGGTACAACTTCGTCTGGTCTGCATGCAGCATATTACGGTACTTACATAATGTCTCAATTATGTGTTATTTCACTGCCAACAAGAAGAAACAGCCGAGAGAATATCACTGAAGGAGTAGAAGTGGCACAAGGCGTCTCTAGGCAGTTAAATACATATCTGTGAAGCAGGTGTGCTGTTGAGCTGTCCTTCTGCTCGTTTGGTCGGTAATTGTCACTGTGTCTTATGATGTGATTGTTGCGTTTTGGCTGAATGCCAATATGTAGTTGGTGAGCAAGTGGTTTATAGTACGCCCTCCAACAACGTCCATCCTTAATCTGACTGTTCGACTGCTGTTTCTATTTGTTAGCCTTATTATTGCGGTACTTGTAGTTGCTTTTGTACATCGCTTATTATTACATTTAGTAACCTGCCGCTAGTATATTCCAGTTTATGTTATTCTTGCTGCCTTGCTGCCTTGCCATCTGCCCTCTCTCCTGCTGGCCGTTTTCATCGTAATTAAATGAAAACCGTTGAGTTGATGTTGCGTGGCCAACAAGTGGCAATTGCCTTCGAAACATTCAATCGCTTCGTCGCAGCAATTATGATTTTACTGTTGCCGCTTCTGTTGTAGTCTTTGTACAGATGTGCGCCTTTGTCATTGATCGCTCGCTTGCTTTGATGTTGTGACTTGTGACAAGTCAGATGGTGAGCCTTATTGCGTACATAACTACATTTTCTAGTTATTGTAATAAAGTACGGATATTTGCACAGTGATGTCTAGCTCTATTGTAAGACAATAAGTCGTTTATATTTAAGTTTGAATATTGTAATCCATATTAAATTGCTGCTTTGCTTTCGCTGGATATTAAATGCTTTAAAATAGTGTTTAGTTTTTCATTTCGCAGACAGGTTGAATTCCTCGAGATGGCGGAGACACGTAGAAGCCAGTTTGTGTATCAAGAAAAACTCTAGCCATTCAGATTTATAAGAGGCCTCCACGAGCCATAGGTATATCATTTGTAGGCATATCCATTGCTCCATTTAAACGACATTTAAGAAATCGCTCGACTCATTTAGCCTATAGAGAGAAAGAAACTGCGTGGATTCTCGGCTTTCCTACAATTGAAAATACACCAGATGTGTGCTCTTTAATCTCCTTATAAGGATTTTTTTGACTTAGGTAATATAAGGTCATAATAGGTTGACGCATCATTCCATTGTTATCATTGCAAGATCATTGAGTACGCAAGCTTGGTAAAATGCTTGCCGTGATCTCAATTTTTTTGGCATATGTGTGCGGATGGTTCCGCTCTTCAGTCGTTCCAACCATAATAAAGGACTAAGGACCGTAATAAAGGACAGGCATTGGGCAATAGGAAAAATTTCCGCATAGGATAAAAATGGTAGCGCGCGCTGTTCAGAAAAATATTTTAATCAAAATAAGAAAATATTCTATCTCTCAATTTGACATAAAAAATGTATTTTGGATTAATTAAAAGCTATTGGCGACAATTACCGCATCGCTGCTATTAGCACTGGCGCACAAATGGACCAATCGAGAAATATGCAAGTGGTCGTAATTTTTAAAACCTCACTCCTACAAGGACTACTTCACATTGATTTGAGAAATGAAATCGATTTTTTGTACCGGCTTCCAATATCGAAACATCCGGCTTTTTAGTGTAGGTTACCAATTTTTTATAAAACCGTATATTAAAAACCGTTATTTTAAAAACTAAATCACTTTTTTTCTACCCATTTTGTACCGGTTACCAATTTCGTAAGAAAAAGTTATATTTTGTATAAAGCTTTCTCTTTATATCAGTTTCGTAATTATTGACTATTTACTTTTTGCGACTATTATGCTTCAATTTTAATATATTCTTTTATTATAGTATGTATAAGTACTGCAACTTTTTGAAACTGCCTGTTTTAGGAAACATATATTTGATATTTTCTTCGCGAATAACCAATTTTTAATGATTTATTATGAATAAACCACAGGTATATTTGTTTAATAAGTCGTTAAAATCCTTTCTTGCCCATTATACATTTAAAAAATGGGCGAAACCACGAAATCGGTAACCGGTAATAAAAATTCGGATTTTGGGAAACTGGTAACCGGTACAAAAAGCGACTTCAGTTTTGTCATAAACATACTAAAAGAAATGGGCGTGACTATTCCAAATTCTCAAAATTGGTAACCGGTACTAAAATTCACCTCAAGTGCAATATTTACTGTACTAAATGCAAAAGTTCTTGTGAGGAGCAGCGAAGCAAGCAGGGCATTTTCTAGTATACATAGATGTATGTATATAGTATATCCATCATTTGCGATGAAATGATGCGTCGGGGATTTGCGATATAAAATACTGATGTGACTGCGAAAAAAACTTATTTTAAAAAAATCTGGAAAAATACCAAAATTTTCATGGTGCAGCAACTTAAACCGAATTTAAATTTGCAGAAGTAAAAATAATTTGTTGTCTTATACTTAGAGTAAGTACTTAAATAAATGAGTATGCAAATAAAGTGCACTGTTTAAATTAAAAATGTAAATTAAGTTTGCACCAGTTGGTGATGTGTATGCAAGATGTTAGTGCAAATGAAAAACATAGTATTTTTTGTTGCTATTTTTGCCATTTCTCCAAATGTACATACTTGCAAACAGCGGAAATTGAGCTGTGAAATTTTTGCAGTTTATACTTGGAATACTTGAGCGTAACGTATGCAAGTATGTTTACATATGTACAGCGTCAGTCTCTAGCATGTGCAGTAGTCTGCAGTCTGCATATTTACATCCATTATATACCCATATTCGCCTGCCATGAAAGCAGCCAGTCATTCAGTCATCCGTGCTGTTGAGTATTCGCGCAACAGTTGCGCCGTCAAAAACTTCAATAATCAGTCGTGCAGTGCTAGTAGAGCGATTATAAATGCATGCAGTTTCAAATATACAGACATGCCGGCACATTTGTACTTACGTACTTAAGTGCACATGCTTTTTATTCAACGCCTGCAACATATCTACATATTCATAAATGCCAAAAATTACCACCGCCAATGCAAATATTCCAGAAGCAGCGATGTGAATTCAAAAACCATTTCACCTGTATGCGTTTTAACTGATGCCAAATGCAAAAGACGGTATTTGTGTCTATTTCCACGTATGTACATACATACGTATGTCGTCATTAGTTTTCGATGTGCTAGCGTCTATGATTTTAAACACAATTTTATTTTAGTTAACAAAGTTATTTTCCAACACTAATGATATTTTTTTCACTTGAGTTCAATTCTTTTTGAATAATTGGGGCTAGTCGCCGAGATTGTAAAATCGTATTTGGAACTGTGGAATCGGTGCCATTTTGAAAACCAAAAAGGAATATTACATATTTACTATTCCCCTTAAATTCGTAGAAAAGTTTTGTTTTCAGTGGCCTCTAGTAAAAATTGATGCTCAACATTTTTATGGAATACTTTAGCTTTCTAACTGCCATTTTTTCGAGACTAGTTCAAATGGATGTGTTCCGGTAGGAGTTGATCGGTTTAAGTTTTCCATTAAATTTGAAATTGGAAATGGGAAAATTTACATATTATTTTATACATATTTGTGGACACATATTGTTGTTTATTTACATAGCAAAATTTAAAAATCTTATGATATCCAATCAAGATATATTTCCATAACCTACATATGGGGTGTTCTTTTTGAAATTGGACACCACACTTCCGATTTGCTTCAAACGCAGTTTGCGTGTTCTTTAGATAAAATAAGTGGACACTTATCCCAGGATTTATTATTTTTTAAAATTTTTTTCTTCGGAGAATGATCTGTAAAAATTTGAATATTTTCATAAACCAGACAAATTATATACTTATTCAAATCGGTATACCTCGGCTTCTGCTGACCGTAGGAATTTCATCTTAACACCAAGCTAAAGAAACAGGCTCCATATACATATGTATGTATGTATTTTCAATTTTTCTTTTTTCTACAGTTAAATTTTTTAAAGTTGATTCTCAAAGTGTTTACATGCAATTTTTTAGTTTAAAATAACACCATAGTATTTCTTGATTAATTCTCTAGAAAATAGTGTGTTTAAAAAATCGGTGGAACGGACTTTTACTAAAATAAATATTCGTACGACAAACTTTACATTGTTTGGATGAGCGAGTAAATTTTTCTGATCAAAAATTTTTTTTTCCATTTAATCAAGTTCACCAAATACGCGTTTCGGTGGTTAAATATGTCTATACTGTTTTAGTTTTTTTTTAATTAATTCGAAGGGTTACATATGTTTGCATGAAAAAATTAGAAACATAATTTCTCGACTGCTTCGTCTTTAAAATAAATAATTTTTAAGCAAAAACAAAACCGACTTCAATTCTCATATACAAATTTGTACCGTTATTTTTTCACGATCCAATGATCGTATCTAAACCAGATTAGTATGCGACCACCTCGGAGGCACTCACTACCTTTCCGGTAACATTCATAAAAAAAAATATATATTCCGACGAACTGATAACCACCTCCTTTTTTCGAAGTCGGTTAAAAATTGTATTCAATATTTCTTCGTTCTTCGCTTCTATATCTCGGTGGATGTTAAGTAAATCTAAACCATTTAATATTTGTTCCCCAAATTTACTTTGTAAATATTATTTAATCTTAAGAAGGAGCATTACCATATCATCTAATTTTGAAATGTAAAAAATTATCTTTGACACATTTTAACGCATGATAATTGAAATTTAAAATTACGTTTGGTCGAAGGCGTAAATTTAAATGTAGCATGTGGTGCTCACAGCTTTTCAAGGAGTTTACACAGGATAGGTAGGTTTATATTTTATTGTGGAACGATTGAACGATGGAAATTTGGTTTGTAGACAAACCGGTTTCGGCGTTGTGCCATCTTCAGTGTCATTTTTCGTTCTGAATAGTTCGTGTTTCCTTCCGCTTTTTATGTATTCGTGTTACTAACTGCTAGGTCATGCATACCCATCTAAGTGCGACCGCTTTTGTTTCATTATCTCACAGGTAGGTGCTTTTTGGTTGCCTGTATTCGCCGGCGGGTAGAAATCCGTTATTTTTATTTTCTTGGTTTTCGTGATTGCGTCGGTTTATGTTCCGTTATTAGGTTGCTTGCTTGTGCCGGCAGATAGAAATCCGTTATTTTCATTTTCTTGGTCTCTGCGGCGTAGGTATGTATCTTCGCGTTGGCTTTTTTTTCAGGGATCTTCTCATATTTTTCGTACAACATCTTGAGTGGTTCGAATATTACATCGGATACGGTGTTTGTTTGTTCGTTTATAATTCTCCCTTGAAATGTTTTCTGTTTGTATATCTCCATCGTTCCACAATACATCATACTCCTACCCTGTCGGAAACACAAACAACCAAAAAGGAGTTTATAATTCTCGTTATCGATTAGTTTAGGGCGTTACAAATTTTACACATCACTAAGCGGATTCTGCAATAAGGTGTATACATATGTAAATTCAGAAAATGAATTCAAGGTTACCTGCCAATTCTTATGGCCTTGAACTACTCCCAGTCCATGTGGAAATTTCATTGTCCTTTCAAAAGCACATTAGTAATATTATTTATTATCAGACGAAATATCTACAACCAGCATATTCTGGTGGTCACCCCCAAAACCCCTACTTGCGTTCGCCCTTGGTGTCAACTTATTTTATATATAAAAAAAAACCGCCAACCGGGTTTGATGCAAATCGGAAATGTGACTTTATATTTTTAGCGAAATACGTCCGATATGAAAAAATAACAAAGACGTTATCTTACGTTAGTGTAGAAATTTTTTATTTTTACTTTTTTTTATTTTTATTTTTTATTAAACTCAGAAATTTTACTTCTACCAAGTCAATATTACTCTATTTACCACTGACTCGGGCTTTGAACAATTAAAAGCAAAACTTTTGAGCTTTGTAAAACATTTAAGCTTCAGTAATAATCAACTGACAAAATAACTTTTCTGTTTGACTTGCTAGTTTGCTCGGAAGTCCATACGGGCGGCACATACACATGAATGTCTTTAAGCACATTCGCAAATAAGTAAGTGGGACCTAGTAATAAAAATTTGAAAGCTCATAAAAATTCACTTGTTCTTTACTACCCGTTTTGCTTTCTTTAAACCGCTGCAAAGTGGTCACAAAATGTGGCAGTTGCCTTAGCTCAAAAGAAGTGGTTTGTGAATTACTATGTACTGCGTTTGATGTAAATAAAAATAAAATGTACCGCTAACTTAATTATATTGAATGGATTAAAAAATAATAGAAGAAGAAAATAGCGTAGCGTAGTGTAGCGAAATAGCAAAAATATTTGGCCTTATCATGAGTTTCATTTTCCCCGAACCGGTTCCTTTTTCAATTTCGATTTCCATATTTGTACTATGGGCGGAATAAAAATTTTCCGGTGAAATTTATTTCGGACGAAACTCAGGATAGAGTAGATTGTTTTCTTACCTCAAATTATTCACTTTGGTGATGTGAGCAGAAGAAAAAAATATAAATCGAATCACAAATTTCAACTGATTCGAAGCTCATAGGATCATTCGCTCGAATAGCTGCTCATATTTATACTACAATTGACATGAATGTGTGACAATTGACAAACAATTTTATGGGCCTTACACTTAATCGCCAATGGCCTAGCCAAAACCGGAAAAATACGGAACTAGGTTTGGGTTGATTGTGCGCGACAACCTAGAGGAGCTGCACCGGAACAGAGTGAAAGTAGACGAGTTATACTTGAAGAGATCGCAGGGTTAAATAAGACATACATATATTTGTAACTTAAAAAGAGATCTAGCTATGGGCACAAATGCAACCGAAGCATTTCGTCAAAATTATATCAAATGCTAGAAAGAACTTTTGTAGGCGTTAACGCTTGCATCCCATAAAATCACATCATGGCACTAGATCTGACTTACGATTGAATCGATTGTAGCAAAAGGGATGCCAATTAACTCCTGCCCATGCATTTTGTTCCTCTCTCATAGCCAAGAAACTTAAATGAGTCAGACTATGGCGAAACAGAAAGTAAGAATGTGCGCAGAATGCACGAAAACCACTGAATTGAAAAAATCTTTTTTAATGTGTTGCACATGCCGAAAACCGATTTGCGGCAAGCACAGCCCACCTTTATGTTTTTCAAAATGAGATAAAAAGATGAATAATTCAACTTTTCAATAGCTGCACCTAGCTAACGCTCATAATCATGTCTAAAGTATTTTAATTTCCCATATAGCAGACAAGCTAAACAATTTTTTAAAATAAATTTTTTATTAATTTCCAATAGAAAATATAGATATGAGCGTGAAGATCTACGCACTTTAGAACTGTAAATTCATACTATGGATTTCAACGGGTTTCTTGGGTTAACCTATTTTTTACTTTTTCAAACGCTTTATCCGAAATATGAAATTATCTAAAAATTTAAAAAAAACTTTGGGGTTGTTGCTCTATGCAAAAAGTGCTTTCTTCCTCTAGGGCAATTGTAGTACCTTCACACAATGGCCCTAAGTTTATTACACTGTGTTATCGTTGGGGCTATTCTAAGGGACGTCCAATTTATTTCTGGGTATTTGCAGTGCGCAAAGTTACAATAAATACTGTGCATACATACGCACTTATTCTGTTATATAGTAAGTACAACTTTGCATATTCATAAACGCATCTATATATATGCATATGTCGGTACACTAGAATGGGTTGGTCATTATACATAAAAACTTTGCAAGTTTTATTACAGTGGATTTTGGGATTGTAAAAATGATCGTCTTCGGTGAGTTCTAAAAATAGCCTGGCAGTCAAATTGTGATTTCTATTTTATTTGAGTGCGCTGTTACAAAACTCGTACTTCGCTATTGAACGCCAAAAGGCTGTCTGACTGCCCAAACTACTCGCATGCCATGGCGTATGTGATATCTATGAACACCAACAATTATTCCGGTCGAAATAGAGTTTTCACGCATAATAAAAAAAGAAGGTAGTTTCAATAAACAAACATTTTTTGACGGATACTGAGATTTTTGAAGCTTTATAAAGCATAATTTGTTTTGTTCATGTAGCTAGCAGCGTTACCATATTGTTAATATTTAAAAATAAATTAGGGAATTTCGTGATGGGAATTTCTTTCACAGTAAATGGGTCTAAATATATTAGTCTCTTAGACGAAACCAAACAAGTCTAATTCATGGTATACATACATATATGTATTGAAAATATTTACATACAAAGAATGCAATTTTACTTCGAAATGTATGTGTGTTGCATTTTTATTTAATAAATTCGACAAACCCATCAAGATGTAACTTTTCTCACCTTTTTATTTTCATATTTAGTTTTGTTCCCAAAAAAAAAAAAACGCAAGAAAATTTTATTACTTTTGTATGTTTTGGCCAATACAGTTTTTCATTACCTTTCATTTCACGGCATTACACTTTTGGAGAGTATGGTCTTGTGCTGGCTACTGCTAATATCCGTGGTAGAAAAATGTTGAGAACATACGCCGCAGGCTTCAAGCCATTTTCGCCTCACAAAAGGAAATTGAAAAAGTTTATACCATCCTCCTTGCAGTGGTTCTGGTATTTTTGCAGCTTAAAAAAAATATATATATGTATAACTATTTTATTTTTTCCTTTGTCGATAAAATTCTTTTCAGAAAAAAATTGTATTACAATTTTTAATCTGGTAGCTGGATTTTGATGAAAATGTCATAATCTTAGCAAAAGTCTAATGGCTAAGATGCTAATATCACTAAGTGAAACTACCTTCTTTTTTTACCATGGTTTTCACGTCGCTGTAACTTTTCTGTGTATAAATGCATTTTACGCTTAAACGAAAAATTTGTCCCTTAAAAAATACTTAATTTTTGTGTTTCAGTTTAGCCACCCCCTAGATTTTTAACACCCTAATGCATATACATACGTAAACGAATCTAATCCGATACGAAAGAAATTTAATTTTATATACGACCACCCTAGTTTGGAGGTCAAGTTCCAGAATTTTGTTTTTGTTACTCCGCCACACAAAATATTAAATTTTACTGTAGCTAAAACTGAATTATATATTTAAATTTCTTGCGACCCAGTCTAATATTTACGTGTATGTATATGAAGTTTATTGTTCTACATAAGAGATATATTTAAATAACCAAAACGTATCTCTTTCCTACTTCAAAAGGTCAATGCAGCAGCATTGCCAAAAACAAGAATGATGACTTTGGCAGGACGACAGCAAAACCACAAACTTTTAAAGTGCAGAACAGCATAAAAATGTTAGTTAGAGTAACTGAAACTACATCCATACTGCAGCGAAATATGGCAGGGGTGATCTATGCAATTGTTTCAATTCAGCGGTGGCTTGCGTGTCCAGCTAATAGATTAGGTGAAGAAATTTGTAAGCTTTGTATGCATTGAAGGCGGTGAAATAGAAGAGACATTTACAAGTTGTAAGTAAGTCATAGCGAGGTGTGGGGCAACAAATTCATATATACTTTTAGCTCCATTGACCGCTAGGTTTGTTAACTTCTCCTCATGGTTCCTACGGCGCGTCAGTGCTTTCCCTCTCGTACCGCCATTGGCCATTTTTTGGACAGCTAAATACTCCTTTGTACATACTAGTGTAATTTTACACTAGTGGTAAATCCATAGGGAAGATAGTTCTGGTGGAATACTTTACTTTAAGCGTGCATGTGCATGGAATAGGTAGATGTGTGTGTCCATACATTTGTACATACATATGTGCATATTTACCCTGCCCACACCATTCATCAATTTTGTGCGTATGCAAACGGAATTCGTTTAAAATATTGCTTTTTATATTCTATATGTATATATACATTAGCAATAGCAAAAACATGGCTGACTATGCTTTAAAAATAATCTGTGTAAAAGATGACAATTTTTGGTCAATATCTTAGGTTCGTTCAAGTCCATCAAAGTTCTGAAAAATTGTCATCTCTCGCACAGACTGTTTTTAGAGCATAATGTACCAAATTTTTGCTATTACCAATCCGAATTCTAAAAAGGCGGATTTTCGGCCCACGCTGACATACATATCTACATATACATATTTTTTGTAAATTAGCTTTGAAAAATTGTATAATTATCCATTATATCTTATCACTCTATTATGTAGAAGTGGTTTCGGGAAATATGAAAAAAGAAATTGGGAGCAAAATTATAACCCAAACTTCAAAATATAGGGTTTAAAAAAAACGTATTCCAAAAACTCAAAAATGTATTAAAAAAATAATAAGTATGGGTAATTGCGTGCCAAATCGACCCATTCGACTTGGATGAAATTTGGTCAGAAGTTTTCTTTCAACCTATAATGAAGTTCCACCAACAGAAAGAAATTACAAAAAAAAAAAATCCAAAAGTTATGCGAAATTTAAAATTTCACTATTTTCCAGGTTTTCAAGTTAATTTTTTGAATTTCACAAAAACTATTATAGCTAAAAAAAAAATTTGGACTCGTTTTAAGGAGCTATAAAAATATATTGATAAAATTCAAAAAATTGCAAAATTGCAAAATTTTTTAAAATTGAATGATTCAAAAACTATCATTTTTTGGGCTGGATTTTTTTTTGCATGGTACCTCTGCATGTTCTTAAAAGAACCTAAAATTTTCACGGAGGTGTTTTTGTTTTTGTTAAGATACGAATTTTTGAGTTTTGGTAAAAACAAAGGTTTCCTTTTATTTCGCAAGCGATTTATAAAATGTTACACTTTGCAACAATTTTTGTGGTCATGGAATCTAAAGGGGATGAGACCAACACAGATGTATAGTGCTCGACTAGTGTAACAGGCTCAAAGCCTTGTTCACACTAATCTCCGGTTAACATTTACTAACCGAATCAGATGAACAAATCAAGCGGTTTCAACAGCTAGCAAGCTAGGATACAAATTTCCAGACGCAGTATTAGCTTGAATTTGCTGGTGATGTGGTACGAAAAGTTAAACGAATACACAGAAGGGAAGCAATAGAGCAGAGGGTTAAAATCAATTTAACTTTTCCAGACTAAAACGAGACTAAAACGGGATGAGGCATCAACGTCAGAAAAAGGAGGGAAAAACGACCTAGCTAACATAAGATATGCATTTTGGGAAAGGATATAAAAAGCAACTTTACTAATGTATGTACAGTACCCCCTCAGTAATCGCGACTCTCGATAATTGCGAAACCTCGATTTTAGCGAAGCACCTATTTTAGCAATGCAACCTTTATAAACTCGATATACATATGAAACCTGTTATTCTCTGAGTTTAATCTTTCGCTATTACCGAGGGTATACTATACTTTGTTGTCCTTTACTCGCCTTACACTTCTTAATACTTGTTGCACAAAATACTAAGAATGAGTATTAATATGAGACAATTTTATTAATAGACGAAAGAAAAAAATTTAATTCTTTTCAAAACTCAAAAATGTATATCCTTTAAAAAACAAAAAACAGCAGAGGTACTAGCAAAAAAAAAATAGCAAACAAAATATTAATTTTTGCTTAATTCAATTTTAAAAATTTAGCAATTTTGCAATTTTTTGAATTTTTTCAATATAATTTTTTGTTACATTTAACTTGTAAAACTGGAAAAATAGTGAAATTTTGAAATTCGCATAACTTTTGCAAACATTTTTTTTTTTAATTTTTTTTCTGTTGGGGGACCTTCATTATAGGTTGAAATAAAACTTTTGACCAAATTTCATCCAAATCGAAGGGGTCGAGTCTAACCATTGGTCGATTTGGCACGGAATTACCCCTATATTTTACAGTTTTTAAACCAAATAAATAATGGAACAGTCGCAAGAGCTTTCTTGTAGCCCGATAAATTTTATTTTTATGCTTTTTTACCAAACGTAATAAAGGCATACTACGATTGAGTGTCAATGAGCATACGCTCGGATGAAGATCAAGTTATGCCCATACTTTTTGAAAGCCAAAGGGTGCCTGTTTATATCATCTGAATACCATGTTTGCAAATTAAGCCCATGCGCGTTATTTCTGCGGGTTTTATTGCTGGTATCCACTGGTTTGTATCACTTTCGAAAAGAAAATATTTACAAATTATTGAAGTACAAGAAAGAATCTCATAACTACTTTTGAAGATACGTGTGTATGTTTTTGTAGATGCGATTATATCGTGATACGTACATATTTGTTTTCGGCGCAGGTTTATTATCACATGCACACACACAAACATATTTACATAGTTCATGCATTTGTGCGTAGATAATATTTATACTCGCCGTAAGAAAGCAAATTTACTAGTTATTAGTTCTGATTGTCGTATTGTTGTTTTTGTTGTCGTTGTTCTTTTCACTCACTATTGATGATGTTGTAGTGCGTTGCGTTTCTATGATGTGGCGCTTGATGTTTGTTACCCCTGCTCAGTTGTTTTTCATGCCTTAATTAACTTCACGCTGCGCTGCATCCCAATAGACTGATTATTAATTAAAATCCTCTGCGTATTTAATTTTCATGTCCCGTGAACGCAATTTGCTCGCATGTGTCCCACATAGAACTCGCTGGTATATATTTGGCTCTATGCCTGGCGGCACGCCTGACTGGATTGTAGACACGGTGGGCAGGAAGCAAAAATAGGTTGCATAAAAATGTCGACAAAAANGGATATCTTTAAAACAGGAGCAGCTAGGATTTCAATTTAAGCGGATTCTTAACCTTAAGATATCAACAAATACAACCCTGCTTTCAGATTTTGTCGACATTTTTATGCAACCTATCTTCGCTTCCTGCCCACCGTGTAGAGCAGACCCTGTAGAAAATTTCAGTTAAAAGT
Source organism: Rhagoletis zephyria (assembly GCF_001687245.7). Taxonomy (NCBI): domain Eukaryota; kingdom Metazoa; phylum Arthropoda; class Insecta; order Diptera; family Tephritidae; genus Rhagoletis; species Rhagoletis zephyria. The sequence goes on from NW_016157928.1 coordinate 64,625, forward strand.
AGTTAACATGTGTGTGACCTTCTTTTAATCGGCTCCACATGGCGAAGTCTAGGGAACTGATAAGTTTCGTTTAAATATTTCCAGGAGCTGGGATAGAGAAACTAATTTTATTTAAAACAAAAACTAGTATCATCACTTATCACTAAACGTACAGTACAGTTGAAAATATGCACACTCATTGCTACTTTCAAAGTTTCTTATATATTTCCTGCAGAGTTTTGCTTGCAAATACACACTCCTATACGCGCGACGCCAATCCTTTACATAGGAGCAAATATAAGTATGTGAATTTCAATTTCCCTCTTTCTCATGAATATATATGTAGGTACATATAAATAAGTTTATGCACAGTACTCATGTCGCATTTTCAAATTTGTAAGCAAATGCAAATTCTTGAGAAGATTTCATTTTCAAATAATTGAAAACAGGCGTGACGGCTGGCTCTACTGATTCTGGCAGAAGGAGAAGTGAATAGGGAAGAAAGCTTTCAACTAACTAAATAACACAAAACAAAAAATATTAAAATGAGAGCAAAATTATTAAAAAAAAACAACTAAACAATAACCAATTAATATCAGTGGTGCAGTAATCCGTACGATTCGGGATGAAATCGCAGCGCCCTAAAACTTCAGAGTGTCCAGTCCCTAGGTTGGTCAGCCAATCGGCTTCCCTGAGTCTAATAGCCGTTCGCGCCGCGACAATTCTGCCTGCAACGTCGACAGGCGCTACGTTTAACATTACGTTCAATGCTAGTGTGAGGGCGGTCCGCAGTGCCCCACTAATATCAAATAATGCAGCCCGTTGTACTCGCTCCAGCTGTCTAGCTAGTGTAGCCCTTTTCAGCGAGTTCCACCAGACTAGGGCGCCATAAAACATAATTGGCTTGACTATGGTCTCGTAAAGCCAGTAGACAACTTTAGGGGAGATCTCATCATCTCTTACCAATAGCTCCCCTGCTGCAATACAAGGCCACTGATGCCTTTTTTTGCCCTTTCCTTGATGTTTGACCCCCACGAAAACTTCCTGTCTACGATCAAGCCCAAGTACTTGACCCTGTCAGACAGCTGTAAGCGCAGATATCCAACCGAGGGAAGAACAGCGGCGGGGATTTTATATTTTCTTGTAAATAAGACCAGTTCTGTCTTACTGGGGTTGACGGCGAGGCCACTTTTGGCCGCCCAGTTAGTAACTATGTTAAGGTACCGTTGGGTCAGTTCATACAGCGTGTTAAGGTATTTATCTTTAACTAGGAGTGCAACATCGTCTGCATAGGCAATTACCCGACAGCCGTGTTTATCCAGTTCCACCAGTAGCTCATTCACCACGACGACGCAGAGAAGGGGTAGGAGAACCCCTGCCTGCGGGGTGCCCCTGTTCACCATACGAGAGACGGCCATGACAGTTCTGTCACGCAGCAAATTCTCAATGAGCCTAATGAGACTGACCTCAACACCAAGCTTATCTAGCGACCTAACTATTGCGTCCGGAAGAACATCATTAAAAGCCCCCTCGATATGGAGGAAGGCTCCTACGGCGAAGTCCTTGTGAGTGAAGGCTTCCTCTACACACCTCACAATTGTATGCAGAGCAGTATCTACCGACCTTCCTTTACAGTAAGCATGCTGAGCTCTAGATAGGCGATCTAGAGGAATCATGCTCCTTATGTACATGTCAACCAGCCTCTCCAACGTTTTCAGCAGGAACGATGAGAGACTGATCGGCCTGAAGTCCTTGGGGACAACATGAGAGCTCCTTCCGGCCTTCGGGATGAACACCACCTTGACGACCCTCCAACCCCTGGGAATGTACCCATATCTAACGCAGCTCGCGTAGATTGGGGTCAACAAACGGCATGGCACCTCCGCCGCCTTTTGCAGCTACACAGGCATGATACCATCGGGTCCTGGGGATTTGAAGGGTTCGAACGAGTTAATTGCCCACGCCAGGCGGCGCTCATCGGAGAGGTCAGAAAAATCAGCGCAGTCTCCACGCACTTCCCCTAAGGATATTTCCTCAAGGGCGGGACTGGAAGGAAAGTGAGTATCCAGGAGCAACCTAAGCGACTCCTCGCTACTCATAGTCCAATGTCCTACCGCATCCCTCAAGTAACCCAGCGGAGCAGGAGCAGGGGAATCGCCGCACTTTTCCTCATAGTTATTTACATGCGGCACCAAACAAATTCTATTGGATACGAATTTTTGATTAGATCACGTAAGCTCATAAAAAACCAAAATTCGATTTGAGTAACCACAGGTAAATACATAAATAAAAGTTCAACCAACTTCACTCAAGCAAAGACAATTACGGAAGTTAAGGGTACTTAAGTATCTTGCAGCGTCATATTTTTGGTAAGGGAATTTGCCGCTTTTTGTATGCCATCACTACAATAAAAAAAGAAGATGCAAAAGAAATAAAATCCTTTAAATTAAATTTAATTCATTGCTTCTCAATTTACTTATGTTGTCATAAATATTTGGGTTCGTATGCCGTTGAATATTTGCTGATAGAATATAAAGTTGCAAATGGCAAATGACGCCGAGTTGCTTGCAGTAGCTCACCTGTAAATCCTTAGCGTTCGAGAAAGCGCCTATCAATTGCAAATCCTCAATATTAAAAATGTATCAAGCATCTTTATTATGTACAAAAAAATTCATACATATGTACGTATATACCTGAGCGCACGTTTGAAAGCACTCGCTCGTAAACAACAGTCTTTCTCAGGGAAGCACGAAAAGTTGTTAATTTTTGACTCTTTTAGTCGAAACAGAGCTGCATGTCACCGCTCCTCATTCATTCAACGAAAGGTCTACTCACTCAAGCCAGGAGCTTAATTCGATACTGCCTACGAAATCGAAGAATATTATCATACATTCACAGGCACATCTAATACATATGTACATACATACATTAATATGTACGCATCCATGCATTCAAATCGAAATACAGAAGGGGTATTCTCCAAATCTTGCAAAGCCATTGCACGTAGCACGGATTGCACGGATTGCATAAATTGCAAACACACAACAAGAAAATTCATGGGAAACAACATTTCCTATCGCTGCAAAATATGCAACGTCGAAACCCATGTATATATTTTGCAAAATAGCATAGCAAGATAATAGCGACCCTGTGCTAGTTGTTTTGTTGTTGGAATTGCTACATATTTCTCTCATTCCTCTCATCTCGCTCACTTAATTTTTTTTTGCTGTCTCTTGTTATTGTATTTGATACATAATTTCGCTGCTTGCTCCCCATGCATGCTACCACTTTGCAATGGGGTGTTCTCGTACTCTTCGAAATTTGGAATAGTATTTTTGCATTTCGTGCAATCCGTGCATCGTGCAAGACTTCGAGAATACCCCTAGAATGAAAAGAATAAGGCGGCCTTCCATGGTGCTTTTCCATGTTGCGAGTACGGCGCTCCGCCACGTACGTGTAAGGTTTTTAAGATTGAAATGCGTACAAATCGAACCGATGAATGTGCACATTTCCACTTTCTTAAGTTTATATGTTTATGAGCTTGTATGTGCGTGAGCCTACATATTGAAAGCATTTACGCATTTTGTTCTCCAGCTCATTTCCCTAATGCATGAATCAATCTTCGCAGGAGGTTTGAGAAGGTGTAAATTAAAAAGAGTGAAATGCACTCAGTTAAATTGGAAAATTCATTGTTCACGCTGGACTACCCAAGAGAAACAAAAATATGTAATAATAATCATGTGCACAGTAGTCTAAATTGTCAAATAGTCTAATTGTATAAATAGTTATGCCTCGGGGAATAAGCGAATTATAACTGAAATCTGTATGAAAAATAAGCGCTTTATTTTCACTCGCAGTTGTAATTGGGCAGAAGCACAAACCCACCAAAAATTATGCTGTTGTTGGAAAGGGAAACGAATTTCCATTCATCAAATGGGACAGCATTAATATTAATGAACGTTATAAGTTTCTCAATAATTATTTGCTAAGCACTAATCTTGCTATTTGCAACAATGGAAGTGAGTTTGATTCCATTCAACAATTCGCACAGAAACTCTTGATAATACCTTTCTTATTGATACTTTCAGTGATCAGATCTCAGCCTAGCGGGTAATCAAAGAGCACTCCATTTCGGGCCACAGGCTTATAGAACTGAGTACGCTAGACTCACCCCCAAGATTCCCTCAATGAAATCGCCGATCAAAATTCAAACTGCTATTTAAATATGTAGACCAACAATCGGCCACGAATAGAGCATGCTCATGAAATGAAGTAGTATACTGGATTTACAACATCGCAGCCAGGTGCTTACTCTTGTTTGAAGTACTGATATGTTGGCTACTTGGTACTAAATTTGAACTCAATCAATATTAAATTAGGTAGGTCGGTAGAGGTGGCTACTTAGCCTTAGTGGCACACTTAGGTCATAGATAAAAGGCGTATTGTGTTATCATAGTTGACACCGTTCAATTATTCTCCCTATTGAATAACTTCGTGTCGTTGATGAATCTCATCAGGCTGCTCGCATCGATATTTGAAACCTCCCTAAGGGCGGCCAGGAACGGTGCACCTAGACGGTGACGCAGCCTGCTTCTACACATTGCAGGGCATTTACACAAGATATGCAAGACTGTTTTCTGCTCTTCGTCGTCCTTGCAGCTTCTGCAACCGTTCCGGAATGGCACGCTAAACCTTTCCGCATGCTTACCTATTAGACAGTGCCCGGTTAGGGCCCCACGACGTTAGATGCGTCCTCTCTTCTAAGAGAGCATACCCTTCGTGTACGCTTCCGGTCATATTAAGGCCAAGTCTGCCTGGAAATTAGACAAGTCGTACTTCAGCTAATTTGTAAACAAATTCATTAAGTAGCAGCTTGCAAGTGGAAAAAGGCATACCAATGCGTTCTTTACCAGGAAGAATCTGCCTGGTCGTGCCTTGCCTTGCCAGGGACCCAAGTGAGGTGAAGTCTTTTCTGCTTGGCCATCTTCGGGAGGTGTAGCATAACCTTAGAACTATCCGTAATACAAGAAGCAGTTGCCAGGTTATATATAGGGGCTTTGGATACTGCTTATCAGATTATATATTTACTCAGACAGCTAGGCAGTTCTTAAGGGCCCTATTATCGTTCGCTAGTCGAATTACTATTTCTATTCGTCTTATTTGGCGAGTGGGCAATAGTTTTGTATTACCGTTGGCGAATGAATTGATTCGACTTCATTCGCCTTGTTACCAACATAAGAAATGAAATTGACGTCTGTCGCACGCCTGCCAAACGTCAATTTAAAATATCTATATTTATTTCGAATTGTAATTTTTTCAAATTTTAATAAATAAAAGGCCTAAATAAATAATTAAACAAAATGATGAGTAGTGTGGATATATTTTATGAGGACAGCTACAGTAATGAAGGGCTTATCATTCAAAGATTGCGACGGAGNGAATTATAACTCCCCACATCGAATTATGCAAAAAAATTATTAGTCACATCTTTTTCCATTTCAGTGACGATGTTTTTTACGTCTTTTGGTATTTTAGGTGACGATATAATTTAAGTACAATTTTTTTATAAATGCTTTTTATACTTTAATTCTTTCAACTCAAGCTCCCGGAGCTTTAGCTCGAGTTTTTGCTTTTGCAGCTGGATCCGTTCGAAGTGTTCCCTCTCCTCACGAGCTTCTTTTTGTTTCGAAATTTCAAAAGTTTTCCGCGCATATCTTCCAATGTCGTGCATTTTTTCACCCAGGCCTCTTACCACTTTTAGTAACTTCTCCTGATTAAGCGTCTGCTGCTTCAGCATCTCAATTCGTTCGTTTTCCCTTACATCCGCATTTACTACCGACGAACGCACTCTCCTGCGAGGGGTAGCTTCAACCTCGCTTTGAAGATTTTCCTCTTCAATACAGTTTTCTGAAGCAAGTGGAGCACTGATACTGTTGCTGGCACCATGACTTACGCCTTCAGGATTCGCTGCTCTTTCTAAGCCTAGAAGAGAGTCAACCTCCTGCTCGAGAGGTGATAATGTCAGCTGGCGATAAGGTCCACCGCCAGTAGCGATGCTCTCACTTCTGTTCAGTGCTATTTTTCTTTTCAGCTTTAACTTATAGTCGAGCCATACCTTAAAATATGAATAATGAAATGTTTATGTTGGCGGCTGCAGCATTCCCCCAGAGTGAGATTTGTAATTCACTGACTTACCTTATTCCAGCCTCTTCCATCACGCACTGGTGGACCAAGTGCATTCAATTGAACTGATAGCTGTTTCCACAGCTCTGCTGTATCCTTTTTATTGGACCCGAAAGCACCAAGTCCTCGAGCTACATCTGGATGCTCCCGCATCATTTGCACCATTTTTTCAAATTGCCGCGCATTCGTTTTCTTCATGCTGCTTAAATATTGTGAAAATTATTTACATATACATATATTAGCACAAATAACCCCTTTTTTATTAATATATGCATGTATGTACCTTTTATTTTCAATTTGTAACATATTTTTTATATTTTTAGATTTTATTTTATTTATTATCACGCACAAATTTCCTTCGCCAGCTTTTGAAAGCTGAGGCGAACGTTGTTTAGTCGAATGGTATTTCGTAATTTCAAAATTTGAACGTTCGACCTAAGACGCGAATGTCACGGGCGAGCAGCAGGCGAACCGCGAACAATAATATGAAATCGGCCTATTCGACTAATTTTTAATTCGACTCGCGAACGATAATAGGGCCCTAAGACTTAAAAGGAAGTTTTACTCATAAAATTAAGTGCATATTTTTTTAAGTTTTTATACGTCTGGAAAAAATAGCTACCCCGTGACATAGCCAGAAGGCTAAAGGGTATCTGCTTACTTCATTGAAAACATACAGCCGCGATCATTTTGACAATTTATAATTAATTAATTTTTACTGCACCTACTCCTATGTGGAGTGCAACTTATTTAATATGTTAATATTTATATACATACATATGTATATAAATAGTTATGTTATTCATATTTATATAAGCATTTGTATAGTTTCATTTCTTTCTATTCCGCTCTATTGAATTTGCATTTTCCCAATCGAGTAACTTTTCCAATTCAAAAATTTTCAGTAATAAAAAACGGTTTAATAGTTGCCAACTGTTTCTCTGTGCAACAAATCTGCTTCTGAACCTTGTAACATATGGAATTGCTTCAGCTCATTGAATTAAAGGCAGAGGTCATAGCCGATTGAGTTTTATAGCTAAAATATATACCCTTTTTTTGCAAAAAGTAAAAAGCAAAAAAGAAATTAGTAAATAATTTACAAAAGTTTATTTCAAATGATTTATTTTAATACAACGGAGATACCCAAACTGGTTTTTGCATAATCTCATATCGCTATCTGTTCGTACGAGTGAGGTGAAGTTTAGAAATACAATTTTATTCATTTCTGCTAAGTTAAATATGGATATACATAACTAGTATCCTTTATTATTTATTGCGATGGCACGTTAACTTTTTTATTCGGGTCTTCTAAGGACATTAAAAAAGTTATAATTTAAAAAATAATTGTGCATGATTGATGATTTTTTTTAACCTCAGATTTTGTATTAATATTGCTGCGCATTCATGCATTTTTGCGCTGGCAAAGGAACAAAATTTCGTAGACCTTTGATAAAAAACTGGCTCGTAAACCAGTCTATAAAATTTTATTGAATTAAATATGAACAACTTCTGTAAATTAATAAGCAGGGATCGATAGAAAAAGCTAAATGACGTTCTCCTAGTTTTATTCCCGAGAACGCCGCAAAACCAAAACCAAAATGAGAACAAAACTATTGAGAATATTCCCAATGGGAATTATATTGGAACAAAACCCCGCAGAACGTTCCCAAAGAGAACCAAATGCCAACAATACATTCGGAAACATTTCTAAGAGAACAAAACGGGAATTAAAGTCTAGGGAACTTTTTCTCGGAGAACAGTTAGCTGCCAAAAAGTCTCAATATTTCTGACAGAAAAAATATTACCTGAAATATTCGCAAAGAATGGAAGCGAGAACACAATTGGTTTCATAGCGTTCCATTAGTGTGAAATATTTGAATATTAAAATTAATTAAAAAGGAACCGAAAGACGCAAATTAAGTGAAATAATGACTTTAGACATGAATTTTTCTTGCACCGAAAATGAAAAATTGTTCCATACAAAGGCCGTTCACCCTAATAATAAACGAATAGGTAATTGAAGTGATCCAGCTTTCCTCTGGCTTAGAATTAATCAAGTTTCGTTGTCATTCTGTTCTTCTTGAGAACATTCCTGAGAGCTTTGTTCGCTTTACGGAAATGTTCCTCAACTTTATGTTTTCATTTTGTTTCCGTTCAAACTGCTCTCAATACTTTGGTTTTTGTTTCGCTCTTTTGTCTGAACGGTCTTGATATTATAATTTGTTCTCGTTCAGAACTTAACCAAAACTGGAATGCGTATTTTTCGGTACCTGCTAATAAGAGAAACGTTAATCAATGGAATGTCCGCTGGGCTTGGGACCCACAATAGCCAATGCCATGACAACTGCCCCATAAGCTGAAGACCCTCGCTTACGAAATAAGGATAATTTCTGAATTTCTGTCCTCGTCATTTAAAAAGCTGACATCACAGCTATCCAGGATATGTGAAGAATGGAACACGGTTGCGTGTAATACTCAGCCTGTGAAGTACTTATTTTAAGGCTGTGCATGTCTCAATGAAGAACATCATCGTTCATCGGTTAGGTTTCACTTTGCTACTTTTATAGCTTAAATTGTTTGGAACTAACCGAGGCTTAAAACTCTTTAAAGGGTGATTTAGACATCTGCTTTATGTATAATTTGGTCAAAAAGTCAACCTGGCCTGCATAGGTGCAGGATCCCAAAAAAATGTTATAAGAGAACACTTGAGAAAACTACCTCGCGTACCTCATTATTCTCATTAATTTATTTGTTGGTATGTATGTTTTTTCCTATAATTTCCTAAAGCTTTACCACATGCATACTTGGTTCCAAATGAAAACCAGAAAAATCACAAAATTCCAAAAATAAAATCTTAAGAGAGATGAACGCGCAAAGTTGAGTAAAACATTGAAATAAACAATAACGGATAAAATTACTAAAAACTGAGAAATAAATGGCTGACGCTGCACTTTAGGTCTTCACCCTTAGCTAGCTTTTAGGCGCTTACCCCAAAACGCTGTTGATGGGCGCGTATTTCGTTTCCTGTGTGTGTGTGTGTGTGTGTGTGTGTGTGTGTGTGTGTGTGTGTGTGTTTGTGTGTGTGTGTGAGCTGGCTGTAGGAGTGTGACACATAACATAAATTTGAATTTTAATGCAATAAAATATTACACTTTAATGGAAGTAAATCCATGGAGATAGTTCTGATTCACTTTGTACAACTTTTTCTTGTATATGACGAGTAACTTTACGCAAATATCCATGTAAAAAAGAAGATATGTGTTTCTGTCAGCGCCTGCCTCCTTTGTTGCTTCTATTACCTACTGTTTGTGTTTTTGGGCAATAGCTGTTTGCCACATGGTTGCATGCCACGTAGCTGAGTTGAACTTTGTTTCTCCTCCATATGTTTTCTTCACAGCTAGCACTCTTCTTTCTATTACTTTGTTACTTATGACGTGCTGTTTTGGGGCATTAAAAAATTTTCGATGTGCATACTTTTTCTGTTTCGTTGCTCGTTTTCATTTTTTTCATTTTTCTTGTGGCTTTGGCATAGATTTCCTGCCTACTAAGCAAGTTTCGAAGTTTTTGATTTGACGGTATGTAGAAACGTATCTGGGGTTAAATGCAAAATTTTATAAAAAAAAAGGGGGAATAAGTGGTATGATTTAGGTTTTTGCGTTTCGCGTTCTATCTTATTGTGGCATTTGACGTCATTTGCATTTATTTAGACATTATTTACAAATAATGTTGAAAAGTAATATGTACTTTTTGATGTGCTGATCTTTATACGCGCTGGTTCAACATCTCTCTCTCTATTGTGTACAATAGGAGCACTGAGAACAACTTCAATGGCTGGACTGGAAAAAATTCTCAATATAATACCCATCCGCCTTGCGGGAAAGAGCCTTGCTGCTAAGCCCGCGGGGAGACTGATTGCAGCTGGGGAGCTCAAGTAAAGAAACAATAGCCAAAGTTATATAGCCAAACGGCATGTACCCACAACAGACTACATACATGGTAGCTTGCTTGGGTTTCGGGTTACTATCCAAGAAAACGGATGGCGTAGAGGCATAAATCCTAGCCGGAAGACATTTAATCTCTTCACAGACGGCGCAAAAATGAATGCTGGTGTAGGAGCGGGAGTGTACAGCTCAGAACTTAATGTTCGTGTAATTTTGAAGACGCGGCAAAACTTGGGCTTCAAGCACTACTAAAGTTCTCAAAAAAGCGTTGACATCCTAAATGATGCATACTTCGAATATACTTAATTAAACCGCTATCTCCATCTGACATCACTAGGCACCCAGAATAACACAACCAAACCTAAACCGCTGGTTGATAGCAAAAATATAATGAATTATAACGAATGAAACTCATGTTTCTTGGACGTGGTTAGTTCGGTGATGCTGATCACATAAGTATTTAGTATTTTTAGTTACTTTGCTTCCGAGTTAAAGTGAATTTACCGCATGTGGTATAAATCTATCATCTACGTTTTCCTGTTAGGCTCTGTAACCGCATAAGCCATTTTGGCTGAGTCCATTAGAGCTAACCAGTCATTTCTTTTCTGTTTCAACTGGCGCCCACTGGAAATGCCAAATGAGGCAAAGTCCTTCTGTGCCGAGTTTTCCCATCCAATTTAAGATATCACCAGCTGGTACCGAGTTGAATACTTCGAACGCTGGAGCGTTTGCTACTGTTCGAACGGCTTTACCAAGTACGCGGAGCCGCATATGATATGTTCGCTATTCTTTTGGATAGGGCAAACCATACTTGAGCCTCAGTCCATAGGCATACCCAATATATATGGTCACAATTTTCCTAAGAGTTGTTGCAAGTGCTTTACTTGAATAGCTTATCTGAAAGATTGACAGCTGTGCGATTTTTCAGATGCCAAACGAAAGTGTACTTTTTGCACCCAAGAGTACTATTTTTTCGCTTGTACAGGCCTACGCCTAATCGTTTTTTTTTTAATTATTTGTTAATTGACCGATTTTGGTCTAAAATTTTCCCTGGGAAAATCTTTATTACTATTTCAAATGGCGAATGGTTTTATGAGAAGCTTTACCAAGACAAAAATACACTCGAACGTTTGCCATTGCCTGCTTCAATATTAATATGATAATCAGATTGGAGACGCATTCTAAATCGCACTACTTTACTTTTAATTACCTTTAGACTGGTATTCAGTAAGTCAGTCTCATCTGAAATCATTAAATTTGAGACTATAAGTTAGTGACTCTTTTTGTGACTTGAGACGATTTGGGTATTCAGTATATACAGTGGCGGCAGAAATAATAGACTCGCCTTACTTTGAAGAGTTTTGGCTATTATTCCATGGTTTATTTTATGTTTCTATATAAAAGCCTGGCTATTCACCAAATTTTTAAACTTTTTATTCAGAATTTTTAGAAAACTTTTTGGTATGCAGTTTTGTAGCCCGTTCAATTTTAGTGCAATAAAGTGCAAGTTTCAAGTGGCTAGAAAATACCGTTGATTTGTGATTTTGTCTTCCATATAAAAAAATTGCCGAGCACACTTTAAATGGGAAAAAATGCGTGGCACCGTCTGCAAAAAAATTCTTAAAAATCAACGGTATTTTGTACCCAATTGAAACTTGCACTTTATTATATAAAAGTTGAATGGGCTACAAAACTGCATGCTAAAAATTTTTCTAAAAATTCTGAAAACAAGGTTTAAAAATTTAGTGAATAGCCAGGAATGTATATCCTGATATGGATGTCAGAGGAAAGAGGTTGTGGTTTGAAAATATTTTGAATAGGGTTGTCACCTGTTTCAAATTTAGAATTTAAATAAAGTATGCGTGAGTTAAATGAAATATTATAATATTACGTGAATCGAAGGTGGTAAGATATCCTTAGTTTAAATATTTACATTACTAAAGAGGGTTGCCACCTGGTAAAAACGTAAACTCAAAGTATTTATTAAGTTAAAGCAATTATTAAAGGTATGGTTATCAAATGAAATGGGTATAAAAACGCTTTATTTGTGAACTGTACATAGGAGCGTTGCCAGCTCTTTCAGAAGTCTTAGCTAACATATGCAAAAATCCGATAACGAAGATAATACGAAGACGAGCACGAACACGAAGGAGAATACTAATACGGGGACCTAGGCTAATATAAAAAGTAATCAAAATTTCTGCAGTATGAGAGGAAATAGAAATGAATCGTATTAGTGATACACGTCATGGCATATATCTATTTATAAGCTGATGGTACATATGATTGAAGTTCATGTGGATCTATTTCTCTATAGCTAAATATTAATATTTTACAATTTATATTGATTTATTTAATTCAATTCAATAAAATAAAAACCAATTTTTCATGTACCGTTTTGAACTTGAATGTGATCTTAATAATATCACGTATTCTACGTTTAAGTTAGCGGCTGTGATTCCGACACAGCCTTCTGTTCAACACGAAGGCGCTGGACTGATCCTTTTGTGTTGAGCCCAACCCCACACACCACCCATTGCTGTTTATTTGTTTTCTCTCATTCCAAAAGGGGGTGTCCGGTTGCTACCCAGCGAATACCTAAAAGCTGCTTTATCTGGATGACAAATAATTGCTTTTGGTCACTCCCTGGTGAATGAATGACGATCAAAAACTTTTCACATACATAGGGCGGAAAATTGTAAAGATGGTAACTACAATCCTTATTACTGCTTTGAAAAAGGTTATATTGCAGACGAAGCAAACAACAACTGAATTATTTAAATGCAAAATAACGTCAGTTCTGCCAAAAATATAAAGCAGGATAGAAACAAGCGTTTTAGTAATAAAATATTTCCTATTTTGCCCTGAGCTCGTATCAACCTTCAAATATTTTCACTCTAACTTAAACTGAAAAAATAATTTTTTTCATTTATTTGAAATTAAAAATTCATGAAGCTCACTTTCTGCTTTATTCTATGAATGTGAAAGCAAATTTTAGCAAAACTGAAACAGAATTTTATTTTTTTTTTGTATATTTCCTTTATTTGATTTAGAACACTTATCAGTTAAATACGAGTATTTTCAGAAATTTCCTTTTCTTTCCCATGTGTGCTTTCCTGAGCGCTCTCAAACAAAACGAGTCTGAATAATTTATTGCTCGAAATACGCTGCCAACAAGTGAAGTACCAACAATTCAACAATGCTGAAATATTTGCTTATCTTAATTTATGTTCAACAAATGAAAGGACTCAACCACACAAACACGCTTGCCCACATAACGTCATGGTCAGCTTTTCATTTGCTATTTTGCTTTTCGAAGTATTTTAATACAAAATACAAAAGAGTTCACCCTCTACGTCCAGCGCAAGCTAACTAAGCGCCGAAAAGTTTGCAACACAACATTTCTTTTCAGCTTTACTGGGGCAGTTGAAACTTCATGCTCGTCAGCAAATGCACCCTCTTTCGGCTCGACCAGCGGGCGACAATGTGGCAGAAAAACATTCTTTTGTTGCATGTGTCAACAGAGTGGCAATGGCAGAAAGCAACAAGCACCGAAAATCAAACAACAAATAACTAAAAAAAAAAAACGGGAATGAAAGCATAAACCCAAAATGCGCCGGATTTTCATATGAAAAGCGTAACATATTCGAAAAACACCATCGTGTTTGGTCTTTGTTGGCATATTTAAGCAACTCTTGCATGTAAATATAAATCGCGAAACTGTCAAACTTCTTAAAGTGCCAGCAACAGCCAATGGAACAAGAATAACAATGAGAACGAATATATTAATTTGAGCAGACATGTGCAGTTCGAAGCAACTTCAAGTATTTCGAGTGAATTGAAAAGAAAACAAGTAGGGGAGATGTTTGAAAAATTTATTGCGCAAAACTTGAATATTTAGTAAGAATGCTCGTTGCATTTATATGCTTGTAGCGATGCCGCAAGCCTAATTCTTTTGTGCACTCGTAAGTCAAAAAGAAGTTGATAAACCACTTGGGTTGGACTGTTGTAGCAGCAGGAAATTAGAATATTTTGCCTACAGTGAAAGTGCCTACGGTGCCTAAGAATGTTCGCCATTAAGCACTAGATTGAAACTAATCAATAAGCTGCAAACTTAGGTTAGGTTAGGTAACAGAGTGCTAGAGCAGGTAGCTCGTAAGGTTGATCCAAATGCTAATATAAGATATTCGTGGACTAATCGTCCGTCAAATGGTGCATAATCTCGCTTTCATGAGAATTGTGGCGAGACCAACCACAAATCGATCGCCATATCTCAGAAAACTTTCCAAGAACGCTCTACTTCAGAATTTGGCTGAAAAATGCCCTGTTTCAGAATTCGGTTCAAAAATGGATATTTTCAGTTGAGATAGGGCATGTTTGAACCAAATCCTGAGACAGGGCGTTCTTCAACTAAATTCTGAAATCGGGCGCTCTTGCAAAGTTTCCTGAGTTAGAGCGCTTTCGAACCGGCTTTGGTCGTATGTGCTCGTGACATAAACTGATACTCCATTTCTATATAAAATATATAGTACAGTACGCCCTCGATTTACGTGTGGCGCTGTTTGGAGCAGGAATCGAAAACAATGGAATCTAGAAATTAATTAAAAAAAAAAAAACAATAATAATAAAAAGAACAAAAAGGCATAAAACAAATTAAATTAAAACAAGGGAAAATAATAAGATTCATAAATTTAAAAAAAATAATTTAATAAAAAAAATAAAGATTTAACAGTAAACCTAAAAAGTTAACGAAAATTAAACTAAATAAAGAAAAAAAATATTAAAATAGGTCCTAAAAATTAAATTTAAAAAATATTATTTTTAAAACAACAACTTCTTAACATTTAAGGAAAATTAAATTGAGAAAGAAAAAAATTTTATTAAAAAAGAAAACCATAAATTTAGGAAAGTATATATTTTTCATTTTAAAAGAATATAATCTAAAAATTAATTATAAGGAAAATAGGTTGCAAAAATTCCGCCCCTCCGGTTGCTCCGGTCATTACGATTATTATACTATTTTTTTTTTGTGCTAGAATAATAAAAGTTTTTCGAACTATCTTGTCATCTGTATTTCATTTGTCTAACGAGAGACACGTCTAGCACATAAGGATTCTACGTGTAATTCTAAGCAAATTTGCCGAGGAAACCATGGGTATAAAATAAATTTGGAGTTTGCCAAATTGCGAAAATTAGTTTCTTAGCATTTTGCCGGAAAGAAGTACTTAAATTTGGTACAAAAACGTGCTATAAGGCTCTATTTCTGGACTTATCATTTTCCTAAAGGTTTCACCAAAGAGCGCAACGGTAGAAATTTTCACATTTTCTTTAAAAGATATTTTCGCAATGAGGCAAACCCCAAATTGATTTTAGACCCGTGGTTTCTTCGGCAAATTTGCTTAGAATTAATGGTAGAGTCCTCCAATGCTGTACGTACATAGTAAAAAAAAATTGCCCCGACCTAATGTTTAGATGCATATATTTATAATTTTAATCATCCTATTTACATAGGAAAATTTCAGATTATTAGTCGCCAAAATTTGTTGTGCTTATTATTCTTACAACTCAAGGAAAATTTGAGTTTCTTCTCTGTGAGGGAGGAGTGTTTTATAGCTAATCTCTTTTTCTAATTACAGAGTAAGGGGTTCAGCTCGAAAATGAGGATATAGGTAAATCCAGTATAAGCCAGAATTGCCTTGTAAGTTATTGTATTGTAATCTATAGTTAGGCAGCCCAAATTTATTTCTGAATTGTAAAATGAGTTATTGCTTTACGACTCTGCCTATTAAGGATCTTAATATTGGAAGTTTTCACTCATAAACTTTCTGACCAATATTTATTGAATTTTTCTTTAAATTTACTTTTACATTCATAGTAACTAGATTTCGAACAAAAACGTTGCTCCTGCTGTTATTTGCTACCACCTATTAAACTTAATGGTTTCACAGTACAAAGAATGCGAAGATTAATACCAATATTGAATAAGGAGTTTCCCAGGTAAACTGCTTCATAGAATTCAATTCAATTACGTGCATCATCTGTCAGGTTGTTAGTGTCCAGCTAGTCTCAATTTGAATTCAATACACCTTTTTCAATCATATCCACATGAATAGCCCATCGATTACCCAACAAGCAGTATGCTTTAACCTGTTTTGCAAATCGCGAATACAAAATACTTTATTAATGCCGTGAATCTGGCCTTAAAATGGTGTTTCCTTCGTTAAATTTTATGGAGCATTATGGACGATAAGTATAGTATATAATAAGCAAAATAATGGCCGACTAACCATTAAAGTCGAAGATGTCGCCCTTTTGAAAGTTTTTGTCCACGCCAATAGCGCTTTGGACAATCTGTGATTGAGTTGATATAGTAGAGCTTTACGCTTTTTAAAAACATTTTTTTTTTAAGAAATTGCTTAATTTTATGAGTCTTTATTGCAAACACAATAACGCATGAACAAAATGTATTTTTATATAGAAGAATATAAGCCACAAACTCGACAACAAAATACTCTTAATAATCAACGATAACTTTTACCTCTTTTAAACTTTCACTTTCTTATAATAATATTGAATGGGCTACCAAACTGCATACTCAAAATTCTCATAAAAACCTTTTTATGGAACTTTTTTGAATTTCACTAATTTTCGTGAAATGTCTGAAAGCTTTGAACATTTTATTTATTTGACTTCTGTTACAGATTGAACTATATATTAAACATAAATTATTAAAATTATATAAATAAACATTAGTTGTAAGCAGCTACAATTGAAAAGATATTGCAAATTATGTGAACAATACATTACATGGGCTTCCCTCTTCAAAATGATGTCTGAACCTTTGAGTCGTTTGAGCTAACGATTTAATTCATATTATATGTACATACATATATGAAATTTTCTCTGCGGAAAGTCTATTATAAAATAACAACCTCTACGTATCCAGGAGTTTTGACGTAGAATACGTCTTACCTTAAGGTATGGGGGCTATGTTCAAATGTTGTAGTTGTAATTTTTAGAGCTTCACAAAAACGCTTATTGCACGAGAACTAATAAAGCGATTTCAAAGAAAAGTGTGGCGTTTCAAAGATAAAATTCCAAACCACTTATTGTTGGCATATATAACTTTCATTTTCGGGATATAGGTTCTTTGGAGCAGTAGAAATATTATCGGGTACAAATTTTATATAAATTTAACAAATATTGAGCATTTTAAGGCAAAAAATTGTTCAAAAAATTTGCAAATTTTTTTCATTACCAAAATCCTCGAAAACCGCTCGAATGATTTTGTTTTTGTTTTCTTTAATCAAAAATTCAAGAGTTTTCCTTTCGTTTGGTATATGGGAAGTATTGGCTGATATCTTCTATATATGTTTATTTTATTCAAATATATGGGCATAAATGATTTTCCATACAAAATCACCTCGTCATCATTTTGCAAACACGTACATATGTTGGAAGTGTGGGAAGGAGACAAAAAGTATGTATGCGTATGTAATGCGGCTTTTGATCGCAGCGTATGTACATATGTAAATGCATATATACGTACATATGAAAGTTTCAGTTAATGTGGATCTGTTTGGTTTTGTTATCGATATTTTTAACGATTTTGTTATCGATTTTGCTATCGATTTTGTTATCGATATTTTTATAGATTTTGTTGCCGATATTTTAATCGATTTTGCCATCGATATTTTTATCGGTTTTGTTACCGATATTTTCACCGATTTTGTTATCGAAATTTGTATCGATGTTGTTATTGATTTTGTTATCGATATTTTCGGAACTTATCGATATAATGATCGATATTTTTATCGATTTTGTTATCGATTTTGTAATCGATTCTGTTATTGATTTTATTATTGATTATTTATCAGTTTTGTTATCGATATTTTTCTTGATTGTTTTAACAATTTTGCTATCGATATTGTTATCGCTTTTGTTATCGAATTTTTTGTCGCTTTTGTCATCAATATTTTTATCGATTTTTCTATAGATATTGTTATCGCTTTTGTTGTCGGTATTTTTATCGGTTTTTTTACCGCTTTTGCTATCGATATTGCCATCGCTTTTGTTATCGATAGTTTTATCGAATTTATTACCGAGTTTGTAGTGGATTTTTTGATAGATTTTGTTATCAATTTTGTTATTGACTTTGGAATCGATTTTGTTATCGATTTTGTAATCGATTTTTCG
>NW_016157928.1:83624-102105 GCF_001687245.7 Rhagoletis zephyria
TGTCGACAGATTCATTTTTGTAAATAACCAATTCGGTTTCTGTCGTAAAAACAACGGTAAACATTGCCTTATTTTGGGGTCAATTTTGAGCCTTTAAAGTGCTCTAGCAACTTATTGTTGGCATATATAACTTTCATTTTCGGGATAGATTTTGTAATCGATTTTTTATCGATTTTGTAATCGATTTAGTTAACGATTTTGTTATCGATATTTTTATCGATTTTGTTATCGATTTTATTATCGCTTTTGTTATCGATATTTTTTTCTTAGTTTGTGCTTTCGTTTTTGACTTGGATATGCTCTTAACCATACCACGTATTCTACGTTTAAATTTAGCGGGTGTATCTCCGATACAGCCTGCAGACCAAGACGAAGGCGCTGGACTGTTCCTTTTTTTCTAAGTTGCACGCTCTCAATAAAAATTCAATACATCTTCTTAGCTATTCTCATCACATTACCGCTATCAACACCATTCATCTGCTCCTCCCAACGACAATGTTGCCACACACACTCACAGGAATTGAGCCCTTTTAACTTTCAACTGTCATACACACTCGAAAACAAAAAAGGAAAATAAAGCACAAGTATTATACACCACACAAATTCTGCACTCCGAAGCGCTTAACAAGCATACATGCATAAGTACTTATGTATGTACATACATATGTACGAGTATGCATGTGAATATGTACTTCAATACTTCCCGCTTGTTATTTCCCTTTTTTCTATAATTTTTATAGCTTCCATGAATATGGCATGGTATTCTAATTTTGATTTGATGTTTGCAAGTTCCATAAGGAGAAAATACAGATCCATGAAAATATATACTTATACGATCAGAACGTGAAGCTGGGCCGATTTAGCAATGTCCGTCTGTCCGCCTGTTTGTACGCAATCTAGACCCGCAGTTTTCAAGATGTCCGACTGAAATTAGACTGAAATAAAATTTTCTGATGCTGAATAAATGGTATGAAGCTTTTGGCATAGCCGAAGACAGCGTTGCTCTTACTTAGTTACTACTTTATTTTGAAGCGATTGTTGATAGCGCAATGGCATCTCAAGGACATACTTAATCCATTCCGCTATTACTGATACGCTTCTTTTGCATTATTGAACCACTTTTCAAGACAACGTTGCTGCTATTGCTGATTTTGCTGCTTAGTTATTTTGTTTTTGCGTTCGTATGTATGTACATATATGTATGTATGTATGTATAAGAAGTGTACTAGAAAATATGTATGTACGGAAGCATATTCATAAGCATATAGCTTACCTTTACTCTACAGCACCCCTACAATAACGTAAGAGATTCAAGCAATTCAAATGCTGCCAGTTCTATGTTCTTATCGGCGACTACTGTGAGTGCAGCACCAAAGGGAACAACACTGTACTAAGCAATGGAGAATCTTGAGGAAAAATGGTATGCGAAAGTCTCTGCAAAAAAAAAAAAACAAATATGGAAAATCCAACCCAATCGCTTTTATTGTATTCATGCAATATTTATAAGTTTTACATCTCCACACTTATCCGTTGTTGAAGCGCCCTTTATCTGATTCAAGCTGCCTCATCGTTATCTGCTAAGCGCTGAGTGTAGTCGTAAGACACAACATTGCTGCTAGCGTACATATGTATACATCAGCAAAAATCTAGCAACAAATGCAACCTCGCTATTACCAACGCCCAGTACATACATACATAGCCCCTTTGGTCATCTTAGCGTTTTCTTCTCATCCTCTCTTCTCTCAGCTTTGCCATTGCGGTGATTCCCATAACTGTTTACTTAGGTATATACTTACTTTTGCTTCTTTACTTCCTTAGTTGCAGAGTGTACTAAGCTGAATTTTCAGTTTTTTTTTTATACTTTTAATATGTTACGTATACGCCATGTGGTGCCCGAAGGAGCTCTTCACCTACCGGATATATACTACTTATTCTCCACCCAAATGCTTTTGGTCATAGTGTATTTTATCTTCGCTATTAGGTCATTTGTTGTCTCTTATGTTGAGCTTCTTTCAAATGTACTTTACTTAACTGCCAATGCCGTCACTGTCGTCGTGTCCATCGCTGCTCGCCTACAAATTGGCAGCGGAAAACCATTTACCAACAGGTATTTTCCCGCTTCATGCCCAAGAAGAAAGGCAAAAGTAAAAAAATTTGCTGTGTGTCCATGATGTTCTTATATACTTATGTATATATGTACATATGTGTGTATATTAGGGTGCAGCAATACAAAAATAAAGCCCGAATTTTTAATGCTCTTAGCCCCTAGGAGTGTTCTGTACCGGAAAATGGTTATACTCCTGTTTTTTCGAAATAAAATACTATTAGGAGGTCGCTCAAAACCCTCAGAATTTCAATGTACTATTTTTCCTAGAAATAGTAAAGAAACCTTGAAGAAAAAAATTTTGAATCGGCTGACCCTGTTTTTCTTCAGGAGACTTCCAATACTAGTACCCAATTGTTTATCTAACCACTTTTAAAAATTAAATATTTTTCATAGGACCCTATAATCCCCAAAAAAAAATGCAATGCGTGGGACTCATAAAAATTCGCTATTATACAAAAATTGTAAAATACATGGACAATTTTAAGGGCTTTCGCTAAATATTATTTCATTTAAAAAAAATCAAAATTCCGAGTTTACTTTCCCCCCACATGCATTTTTGGACCAACATAATGTACATTCATTTGTTGCGATATTTGTTTTTAAGTAGTATTGAATGTGTACGGAAAATGTCATGGATTTGTGAGGAAATAAATCCATGGTTTACTTTCGGTTGACTTACTTGGTATTGTGGGCCACGAAATATATACTGCTTTGCTATTAACTATATATACGTAGGTAAAATAAATGCATGTATGAATGTATTTGTGTGTGAATGTATTACATGTGTGTTTAAATCCCCCTTCTTGGAGGCAAATATGCATACAATATTGCCATCATTTAGTTTAAGCTAATAACAGTTTTTATTGAGCTTGAGGCCGTTTCTATGGGATGAACCATTCCAGTGGCCGCGGTGAAGCAGTTTGATGAGGAGATGTGGTGATCGCAGAAATAGTAGCTATAACTTTGTTGAGTATAATTGTTTCAAATCCATAAACAACAAAAACAAATTTTAAGACATCCGTAACACTTTTTTATTAAAATAGCCTAATGGTGACGACATTAGTTTTCCTTGCAACTAGGGAAACGAAAGGTATTGTGGATTCGGCGGCTAATAAGTACCAGCTATTTAACAAAAAAAGCAAGAGCATTTTAAAATAACGTTTCAAGCACAAATGAACTCTGTAAAGGGAAACCAATAAATATATTAAAAAATTACAGTAAAATATTATATTTGAAAGATATTATAGTATGCATTGAATTTTGACCCTTTTCGATGAAAGCATTGCGTGCACTTTATGAAACTTACGTTTTATGCCAATTACTACATGTGCACATTACACGTTTTTGCTCTAAAAGTGTATTTTTTTTTTTAATTTGAATACTAAATATTTATTTTTTGAAACGTACAAAATTATGAAGTTATGAAATAGCAAGTATTGTGGCTTATTTGTATTTCGTCGTAGCGTCAGCTACTGGTGCTAATAATTGTGTAATATTTTATTATTTTTGTAATTTTCCGGAATCATAATAAAATGTTAAAAAATTTGATTCAACTTGTTCCTAATTTTCCTAAAATAAAAAAAAAGCTAAAAAAAGTATATAACAAATGACGAAGTGACCATCAAGTCAAGGTACAGCAATGGTATTTTCAGAGATATTAGTCGTGAGTTCTAGCTTTAATTTAAGGCAGAAAAGTTGTATCACCTATTGCAAAAAACGCCATTTTTTGACACTTGGATATCGTTTTTTTTAGTCTTTAGCTGATGGAAATTTTCTGCTTACAAAAAGGTTTGTCAAAAATAGATTTAACCAAAAAGTTGTTTTCTATTTTTGTTTGACTCTGTTATCCATTAAAAATTACCAAAAATTCAAATTAAGAGTTTTTAGATTTACAGAAATTTTTCCTTATGTTTTCCATAACACACTGCCTCCCCTATTTAGTTATAATTTTGCAAAACAATTCAATGAGCACACAATCGGCTAGCTTTTCTCAATATTCATCGCAATCTGGATGTTAATTTTGACTTAGTATTGAAAGAGTTTCTAACTTTACCTCGGTGAATTGCATGTGACTTTTCTTTGAGTTGTGTTGAATTATATCCACAATTAAATACAATATGCTAAATACTCTAAATAAAACAATGATATTCTTGGCTACGAATGACTTTACAAACATGATTGCCTATTTATATATAGATAATGTATGTACCTGCCATATGCATGACTAAAAAGCTATCTCTTCTGAGTAGGTGGACACGCATACATATTTCGCTGTTTCACTTTTATATTTAAATTCAATACAACACATTTCATATAAATTTCATACATCAACGTTCGTAACAAATGAACTTACGGACATTATTTATTAACAGCTCACCTTTCAGTTGCATCCCATCTACACTTTTACAGCAGCTTATGATTACTCATCCGCCACGACACACCAATGCTGATTGGTCGGTCCTATTTTGCTTTAACAAAACAAATTCAATTTGCCTGAAATGATTTGCACATGAAATCTGCTGCATTTCAATTTCTTTACCATTGGCGGGCGGGTAGGGAATAGCGGGCGAGATGGTGCTGGGCAATATTGCTATAGCAGCGAAAATGAAAGCCAGACTAAAGTGAATAAGCGAAAGAAAGAGTTGAAAAAAAAGCAATTTCATCACAGCACAATAACGACGAGAGCCATTCATGGGGAGTGACATTAAACCAGCTAGTCGGCTAACCAGTGAATCAGTGCACCAGTTAAGTTTGTCATACAATTGGCCGGTCCGATGCTCCTTTTGACAGACATTCACATCGTTCTCACTGATTTCATTTTGCGCTTTCAGGTTGTTTGTCATTGAAGGTTCCTTTTAACAGAAATGGTTTATTTTTCTTTTCTGAAATGGAAAAGTAGGTTCTTAACAAATCACACATTTGCGTATTATCGCCCACTCGCATTCAAGTGGTTTAATGCATTTTTTCTGCGCTAATATGAATATTTAGTTCACACGCCGTTATTTCCTGTTAAGAGACTTTACAAATACTCACATGCAAGTCATCTTAGGTGATGATATGCAAGTGCTTGTATTTGTTGCTTAAGTCATTCGTCACTTTTTTTTTATTTTAGATAAGCAAATAAAGTACTAGATTTTACGATTTAAGTGAAATTGCAATTTTTTCACCTAAACTGCTGCCTAATGCGATTCGATTTCTAAGCAATAAAAGCTTAACTGCTTCTTTTAAATTCTTTGTGAACAGAATATCAGCTTTTATTTTGTTCTCAGTGAAACTTCGAAAAAAATCCCGTTCAACCCTACCAGGTTACAATAGCTGCACTACATATGCCCAGTTCCTACTTTTTCCTCCATGTTTCGCATGCTGAGATACAGTAACAATATCCGAGCGGCGCCTTTGGTAGCTGAAGAAAAAGAGAGTTTCGATGCAGCAGCTCCGGCTTATACGATTTAAGGGCCTACTGACGTTGTCGTGTGTATTCTATCTTTTGTATACAATTATGTTGCAAAAGTGGTGTAACACATTTACTTAACAATTACCGAAATAATTTTGATGAAATTTTCACAGTTTGCTAAATATATGTGAAGCATATGTATTTAAGTTATGTTTGTTTTATAGCCGATAAAAATAACCTGGTTTATGCTTAAAAATAAAAACACTATTTCACCCATATAAGATCCCATATAAGAAAGCTTAATTAAAAATATTTTTGAAAAATTACCAAACAAAAGAGGCTTAAGCTTAAAGCTTAGTTTCTAAACTCTTTTTGAAAATTGTTGCCATCTGTTTTTAAAGGGGTTTCAAAAAGCGTAAGTTGGAATATATTTTTAAAGAGGGTAGCCACCTGGACGACTAGAGAAAAGCGTGAATAAATTTCGTCTCGATGTATTGCGGCAAAGATTTTTTTCTGCAAATTATTACTAATAGAACGTACAACATATTAGCATAAAACACGATTTTGAAGCCATTGAGATGTCAGTAATATTAAAAAAAAAAAAATCGAAAATTTTTGTTAAAAAAACTTATGGCCAAATAAAAAATAAAAATGGGAAGAAAACACCATCAACTGTTTAAGATAGGAGCAGAATCGGTATTACCAATCGCGAGAAAAGAATTAAAATCTAAAGAATTTGGAAAAATTTTAATAGCTATAACTTCTGAAATAGTTCGAATTTCGAAAAATTGTGAAGATCTTTATTTTTCTTTTATGGTTGTGAAGCAGTCCTAGCGACTGGCACTTTCACTTTATTAGACTAAAATTAAATGATCTATAAAACTGAAACCCCAAAATTTTTCTAAAAGCCAAAAACAAAAAAAAACAAGTAAGAGCAGCGCTGTCTTCGGCTATGCCGAAGGCTTCATACCTTTCATGAACGTCTGAAAATTTTAATTTAACAGATCGCAAAAACTGGTAACTGAACAATCAGTAGTACAAGAGATAAAGCTTATACAGCATAGATTTTGACGATTTTCTCAGTAGACTTTGTATTATTATCTATAACATAGCTTACGAAATTTATCGGTTTTATCTGTCCAAATAAAAGAGTTTTACAGTAAAACCCCATATCTGAAAAATCAGTTATAAATAGGTTATAGTGACCCGAACTTTGTTAATTTTTCCGTAAACTTTCTGTTGATAAGGAGTGAAAATAGTGCGAAATCTCCTGTTTCTAGCTGCTTAAATGAAGAAGTTATAACAAAGAATCTCATATCTGAACAATAAGTTGTATGGAGACAATAGGTTATAGCAATCCGATCTTCGCCATTTTCACTGTAAGTATTTTTTTGATAAAGGGTGGAAATACTGCAAAATTTCATGTTCGCAGCTGCATAGATGGTGGAGTTATAACAAAAAATCGNAAGAATCTCATATCTGAACAATAAGTTGTATGGAGACAATAGGTTATAGCAATCCGATCTTCGCCATTTTCACTGTAAGTATTTTTTTGATAAAGGGTGGAAATACTGCAAAATTTCATGTTCGCAGCTGCATAGATGGTGGAGTTATAACAAAAAATCGCAATCAGTTGTATGGGAGCTATATGTTATAGTGGTCCGATTCTTCCGATTCCGACAAATGATTCTCGAAAACTGAGAGACTAGATTGCATACAAACTGACGGACAGACGGACATAGCTAAATCGACTCAGCTCGCCGTTCTGTCATTTAAGTATACATTTTAATGGGTCTATCTCTTCTTATTTTGGTACCTACAAATATCGGACCAAAGTTATAATACCATTTCATGCACATGAAAGGTATAATTATTTTTGGTGAACATTTTTTTGTAGCATTTCAGATTATTACTTTTTAATTTTTTTTTGTTTTGGGAGAACCCTACGCCTGCGCGGATAGGTGTTCTATGCAAAAATACTGTAGCCCCTGATCTAGTTTAGCCTAAATCCTAAGATCTGGTTTGGCCAGTAACATATATATACATATGTATATCTGTTAGTTTAATACTATGCAAGTCGCAAAATTAGATCTGATATTTTGAACCTTACACCATCCAGCGTACTTGACTTTAAGATTACATACACATATAAGTAAATACATACATATACGCATTGCATTTAATTTATTGAATAATTGATGTATCCTTAGGACCACCGAAACTGGTATATTAAAGTTAGCATTGTATCAATAAGTGATAATTTAGTGATTCGCTGAATTAGTGCTGCTTTCCTAACCCAAACTCACTGTTTTATGTGCATAATATTTATTTTGGTTTGTTGGAAAAATGTCATAACTTAAAAAATAAAAAAATTTTAGAAACTTAATTCACATAACAGCCAAGGCTGTCATCAAGCTTTATTTTGATTCCTTACTAAGACACCAAGGGCAGATATTACTATGAATTATTTACACAACGTAAAAGAGAGGCTGATGGATATTTCTTCTTATTTAACTAAAAAAAAAATTCTGGTATTATGACGCTCTTTCAGCAAACATGCAATATGTATATTAGTAATGTATACATGTAAGCACGCATTAAGCTGGCAAATTTATAAATGTATTCATACATATTTATGTATGTATGTGCAGATGTATACCATTGCCTTACAGGCATTGTCAGCATCATTTCCACATGATTTGTTTTCCCTTAAGATTATTGTCATAATCTCAACCACAGCTTTGACATTTCTAATTAAAATTTTAATAAAATGACACATTAAGGGAATCAAACGGTGGCGCCTAGGGCCTCCCAGGCCACAATTGTATGTAAATACACTGCGCCAAAAGCAACATGGTTTTTCAATCATGATAAATACACCATTCATGTTGATCATTTCATTGTGAAAAAATATAATACGTCGGTTGACTGCAAATCAGGCAAAATTTTGGTTGTCATAACGTGACATAAAATATATAGAAGCTTCGCGGTCGAGAAACGTCAAATGGAATGTTCGATAAGAATCGATAAGAACCTTCTAGAGTTGCCATGAGCGCGAATTCAGTTGTAAAACAGAAAACTAAAGTGGTTGTGGTACAACAAAGTTAGTCGTACAGTAACGTGAGCGTTTATTTAACAATCCAGTGAAACGACCATGAAGGATTTTGGAATTCAACGATTAATTGAATGATATTCGTAACGAATTGTAAGAAATGTTCGAATGCCGGCAGACGCAATATGTTAAAATGGTAACCAAATATTTTTATTTAATTAACCGACCTCAAAAAACGGAGGAGGTTATCAATTCGTCAGAATGTTAGTTTTTTAAATGAATGGTGGTCTGATTTTAATTTGGTTTAGATCCGATCATTAGACCATGATGAAATTAGCGGGACTCTTAAATTTGTATATGATAATTGTAGTAGGTTTTGTTGTTTCCTTAAAAATTATTTGTTTATTATTATTACTTATTATTAATATTAGCCAATTTTTTTTGTTGATTTTTTTCTCAGTGTATTTACCAGTTGGCAGAGTTATAATGACATATTAGCTTCGAGTTTAAACAGAAGTACATATAAATACATACATTTGTGTGTACCTACATATGTGTGTTGGATATATGGATATATGTAACGGGTGATTTTTTTGAGGTTAGGATTTTCATGCATTAGTATTTGACAGATCACGTGGGATTTCAGACATGGTGTCAAAGAGAAAGATGCTCAGTATGCTTTGACATTTCATCATGAATAGACTTACTAACGAGCAACGCTTGCAAATCATTGAATTTTATTACCAAAATCAGTGTTCGGTTCGAAATGTGTTTCGCAAACCCAATTGCTGCGAACGGCGACGAATCGACATTTCACGGTCTTCAGCAACACTCTCAGAAACAGACGCAATATTCTCTTCTGTACGCACTGTACGCATTCGTGTGGTTGGTTTAATGTCCAATAAAGTAAACTGAGTGCGAAACTTGGTCACAATCGCATTAATTGTTTGCTCACTTGGTCGATTATGTAGACCATAAATCGGACGTAAAGCGAACCGAACACTGATTTTGGTAATAAAATTCAATGATTTGCAAGCGTTGCTCGTTAGTAAGTCTATTCATGATGAAATGTCAAAGCATACTGAGCATCTTTCTCTTTGACACCATGTCTGAAATCCCACGTGATCTGTCAAATACTAATGCATGAAAATCCTAACCTCAAAAAAATCACCCGTTACAAATAAATATTTGAATGCGAGTTTGTACATTTGAATATGAATGTCTCTCTTATGTAGATATAAAGTTAGGTATGTTTATACGCATATTTATATTTGCATAACAACATAGCAACATGACAAAGGTTGGCCCTGTTGCTGCTGCTGCTGCTGCTATTCACTCGGCACAGCTCATAAATTCTAAAAGCGCATTGCCGTCCTGCTGAACTTGACACACCAAAAGGGCAAATATTCATTTAGATATTCCCATATATGTACAGATATGTAGGCAATATGGTATTTTATAAATACATATATACTAATATGTATATATTTATCATACCCGAGCTCACTTGTGCACAAGGCTGTTTTGTAACAGCCTAGGGGCATCGAGATAGATATAGACTTATGTATAAGTAGCAAAATGCTGAAAATTGAAAGAGGAATCGACTAAATCGAGATTATCCACGTATGCAAGCGATAACGCGAGTAAAAATTGAGATGTCTTAACGAAACTTGGCACGCGCGTTTCTCTTGGGCTATGGGTGGTATTGAAAGTGAGCAGAAGCGGACAATCCCATATAACGGTAGTTTATAGAAATACCAAAACTGTGGTAAATCAGTGACTATTGAACCTAATTCACAAAAAATTTCTATCTACAACTTTCTCCTGTCAAAAAATGAGAATATAATAATTTTTGTAGAATAAATCCGGGTCCAGACGTCTACGCATGTGTGGAAGTTTTCGATGGCCATTCGTTCAGTCAGTGGCCAAACACGATTCTTTTGCATCAGGTTCAAGCATCTCACGGCTCTCGGGGTTTACACAAAGTACCTCTTGGTAGCAACCAAACACCAGTAAAGAAGCGAGCGAATTTTGAGAACGTGAATCCCCAGCAATGGGTTGTGCTCTGGGTTTGGGACCCAACTCAAGGTTAAAGGTGCCTTTGCTCGGCTAGTTGCTGTTCTTAGAAAGATAAAGGCCGACGTCTCGCCGCCGTCCAGGAGATTCGATGTATGGGGCAAAGCTCAGAGAGCACTCTACAACAAATCGACATATGCGAGCAATTAAACCACATTTCCCACTCATTACGCATCACCGCCGAAGAAGTAGTCGGAATTCGAGCGAGCGAAAGAACAACTGGTACGAACGAGAGCTATATTGGACCGTTATACGGAACTGAACAGGAAGCAAAATTATTTCTTTACGTGTTTTTTCTATTTCCGGTACAAAGAAAAAGGTTAGAGCTCTCAGGAATTGGTATAATTCAAGATGTGAGAAGATGGGTGTATGAACATAACACATTTTCACTTTGGGGAAAATACTAATATAGTAAGTTTACCAATTCTATTATTTAAAAGTTTCTGACTGCCAAAAATTAATTTTTCAAAAGTAACCACAAGAAAACACAAATTTTCAGTCAATAAATAAAAACGTCGCACGCTGTGCTTTTAAATTTAGCGCATGAACAACACGCTTCAGAGGTACACACTCACACAAAGAAATATGTATACATAAGATTGAAAGTATATTAGGGTGGTCAAAAAAGGCCGGAGTTTTGAGGCTCTCACCCCCAGGATTGTTCTATATGGAAAAAATACGCCCATATATTTTTTTTTTTTGTAGAAGTGGTATAGAATTTTTGAAAATCAATATTTTTCGATCCGGAAACCCTGTTTCTCTTCAAAAGACTCCCAATAATAATAACCAACCATTTATATAACCATTTTCTAATACTAACGATTTACTATTGGTCCGCCGAAACCCCATAGAAATGAAAAGGGGGGGCCCATAAAAAATCTTTAGTATTAGAAAATGGTAAAATAAGCAATTGAGTATCGTTATTTGAAGTCTACTGAAGAGAAACAAAGTTTTCCGATAGAAACCTATTGTTTTTCAACAATCCTACACAATTTCTACGAAACAGCTTTAGCTTTTTACGATCCCGTGATTTTCGGGATGTCGTTATCACAAGGTCGAGTAGGTAAGCTGGTAAAGTTAGAAGGACGAAATTCGGGATGTTATCGAGTTTATAATTATAATCCTTAGTATATAATTTTTTCTAAAACAAATATTGCGAAATTTCAAGGATACAAAAGGACATTTTCAATACTTACAAGTCGTTATCTACCAAACAAACTGAATTTAAATTCTACAGAATTTTCTCTTTAATTTGATACCCATACTTCTGCTCTAAGCACATTTTACTGAATTTTTTAAATAATTTTTGAATTACTGACGTCAGATTTTTACTAAGCACGATATGCATAATGAGCTGGACGTTTACCATTTATAAAAAAATATATTAATTATTAAATAAGAAAAAGAAATATAGCCGGTATTATTTGCCAAGAATCCAGAGATTTTTGGGACCTAAAAAAGGCTGGGATGAATTCCTTAGTCACACGGCTCATAAAATCTGAATGACTGGTACATAAACAATATAAATTCAAGGCCGTATTTAAGCAAAGTAGCAAATGGTCAAAATTTAGAGAAATCTGTTTTTTTCCCCCCTATAAAAATCCCAACAAGCCAACTCCAACAAAAGATTATTATATACCATTTTAAAGGCGTATATATCCTCTTCTCAGATCATATGCGATCTTTGAAATCGAATAAAAACTAGTTATTCAAAAACTCATAAATCTACAAAATCGTATTTTATGACCTAAATGGACCTGACCTCTAAATGACCTTTAAAAAATCTTTAAAAATTGGAAATAATATTTCTCATAAAAACCAATAAAATAAGGGGGTAGGGTCTTGAAATTTCCAAAAAAAAAAATTAATTTTTTATGGGCACCCTAATACGTACGTATATATTTACTCTAAGAGCATCGAAAGTACGATTCTTACCTTCTCCGCACTCTGTCCTTTCCCTCTGCCATCAATTTTTATACGAATAGTTACGAAACGAAACGTCTGCTATTGCTGCTACTAAATAGAGAGAGTAAGTAGTAAACAAAGTTGAAATTAAATTAATCAATTGTGTATAATGTCAGTTAGCAGAAAATGCAGCAGAATCGACGAGGGCATAAACCAGCGTAGATTTGCTGTTGTGTCAAATTGAGGTCACTTGTGCATTCGCCGTGGTCGTCATAAAAAGAAGGGTCTGCCATCCGAGATCTAATTTCTCTCTTCACTGGATTTTTTTTTTTCGAGGCGAGTTACAAACCCTGCGCACAATCAGAATATAATGGATTTTTAAAGTACAGATTTATAAATAGCGAGCCGCTTGACCAAAATCACACTTGCAAATGTGTGTATTGATAAGCAATCACTGCTGACTTTCGTGAGCCCTTAAACCAATAAAGTCGAACTGGCAACACCGACAAGTTCCCAGGATGCCAGATTCAGAATTGAGTAAAATTGGCCAACAGCAACTGCATACCCAATTCCATTGAAGATATATTAAATTTTGAGCGCTTAAAGCTTTTTTGGAATTAAAATTTCAACACATGCTTGAGTGCATATGCAACAAATCAGCTGTCAAAGCTCGCGGTTTCACTTCAGCGACCACCTTAAGTGCCCTTTTATGATGCCTTAATTCATTAATAGCACTCTAAAGTGAAAATATAAAATTACAGTACTACGCAGCATTATTATACATACATATCTAAAAGTATCTATGTGATATTTACTTACACATACGTATTTCAATCCGTATGTACTTTGTGCAAAATGGAAAAGCAAATTATATATTATGAAGGGGCTTTACATATTGACTTGCATAAAAGAGCTGCTAAATTAAATAAGGATGAGCTACTCATTGATTTTCAATCAATTGTTCCGCAAAAATGTTAAAAGAATTTTTCTTACAAGGATGAAAAATTGTTTCATAGATTAGAAAAGCATTCACTTATTTGAAAAACGGCGACAAGCAGGTAAGCAAAAGCTTTGGGTATTTCAACTTGTTTCAAAAAGTGTTTTTTAGTTATAGCTTACCTTGAATATGAATACCACTATGGATAGCTTTGTTCCTGGACTTAAATTTTCGTATTAATGTCAAAGTCCTACCAACTAATATACTTAGGCCAGTGACGACCAAATCGGTGCAGTTAAATAACGCCCATGGGCTTTATTTCCTAAAAAAAGACACATGATCAAGTAGCAGCAGAATAATTGGGTTGATATATGAAAAGGGGAAAAGGCGACAACAGGTAATATGATGAGCTTAGCTTGGCTTTGTAAGCTAGAGTAGCCAAAAAAAAAAAAAAGAAATGAAACCCGCCGGAATTATTTTCCTTTCGGAAGGGAAAAAACGTCCACCGACGAAATGCGATAAAGCCGCGGGCTTTATTTCCTTACCGAAAGGCAATAATACACGCGGACTTTATTTTCTTAAAATATTTAAATGGAGCCGGCGGGCGATATTTTACTGAAACGACGAAAGCATATCCCATGGTTAAAGCTTTGCCAGAAGAACCTGTCTGATATAATTGAAAAGGACCGGGTTAATAATTCTCATTTCGGTATTTTACGGGTTTCTTGTTTGGAATTGTTTTTGAAACAAACAAAACAAACGAACAAAATTCAAAAGTTGGCCTTCAAAATTCATTATTTAACATATTTAGTTATAACGAGGAGTTTTTGTGCTGTTTGATACCCGTAATGTAATGTATATTTCATTTGCTTCATAAATTCAACTCAATATAATATTTCAAACATATGTACTTACACTATATATATATTCAAAAATATTTTCGGCAGTAAACTTTCCAAAATCTCTTCAGTTTGATACCCAATAGCAATATTCAGTTTATCTTATCAATTAAATTGAATTAAAATTTTCAAACAGGTGGCAACCTACAATAAATATTTCCTGCTGTAAGCCTTCTTAAACCTCTTTTTTTTTTGGGCAGCCATATTGCAATATTTACTTTATCTTATCAATTTACTTAAACTGTAGTTTTCAAACAGGTGGCAACTCTCGAATTTTCTTTCTGTCTATATTTTAAGTTAGACCGCCCTCTAGCAATACATCGGTGAAAACTGCATTCCAATCCTTGAATTAGTATTGGAGTGATGCGCGTAAAAACATACAGACAGACAGATTGTTGATTTGCCTTATGTTGCTCTAATAGAGACTCCCCATATTAATTTTCCTTTGATATCTATAATGTACAGACATCGGCCTGTTACAATTTTATTACATGTATAGATATGTAGATATACAATTCTTTTTATTCAAAGTACGTATAAGCAAAATAATATGTATATGTAATACTTCATACCACGTCTACCGAAACTAGTAGTGAGCCCTTTTTCCTCATTCAGCAGCTGATTTTTTGTGCTAAGTAAGACTAAAATTGCTACATCTTTAATTAAATGTGAATTCGCTTATATGTAAAGATGATGTGCACTGAAGCGTAAATCCACGTGCCGCCAAATGTCGAATGAATTATTACTTCATTGAATACTCTTTCTCTTGCTGATGTTTACGCTATTAAAATATTCAGAAAAAAAATAACACCATCATATAATGGATTGTAATGTATACGGTGTTAAGCGTAATATCAGCTAAAAATATTCCAAAGCAAATGCCACCAACCAAAGCAGCTTAAGCGCATTTATTTATAGACGTCCGTACATGTCATAGCATCAGCGCAATTACCCACTCATTGTCGATACTTATTATGTTATCTTATAGCATTATCCGTACTGAAGCTTTGGAAGCGCTTGCCATCAAATGCCCGAAAAATGTGTCCGTGTGTAGAGAGTAAGTCGTGCGGGATATTGATATATTGACCGCTTTAGTTTTTTTATCCACCACATTGTCCAAAATTATGCAATTTAATAAATAAATTGGCATTGCTGCTTCTACTCACTGCAATCGATATTTTTATCGATTTTGTTATCGATTTTGCTTGCGATATTTATCGATTTTGTTATCGATTTTTTTATCAATATTTTTGTCGATTTTGTTATGGATTTTTTTATCGATTTTGTGATAGATTTTGTTATCGATATTCTTTGCGATATTTATCGATTTTCTTATCGATATTTATAGATTTTATTATTAATATTTATCGATTTTGTTATCCATATTTTAATCTATTTTGTTATCGATATTTATCAATTTTATTATCGATATTTTTATCTATTTTGTTATCGGTAGAGTATAAAGATAAAAGAAAACAGAACAACATTAATGTCATTAGAACGAACGAGGTAGGGATCTATGTAGATAGAAAAAAGACAAAAAATATAACTTTAGGCAAGAGCAGATGTATATGTAGTATGTCTAAATATGTATATTGGTTATGAGCTAAACTAGATATGTAACGTAAGTTTCACTTCTCCAGTATGGCCCAGGCGCACTTACTTTTTCTTCACTGTATTTTCCAGGCGCATTGCTTTTCTGCACACGCCATTTTTCGCGCTTCTTTTCTATGTTTTATTTCTATTTCGTAGTATAAAGGATAATAAGGACTGCACCGAATAGAATTTCCCGCTGCAAAAATTATTAAATGTTTGGAACCAGTTGTCAGATTTTCAAAACAAAATAGGTACGTGTCTCCTCCTGACACTCACTTAAAGAGGGCACTCAAAATGCACAATTCTGTCTCCGGTTGAAAGTATGGAATATTCCACACACGCCCTCCTAACCTAACCTAACGTTACTTGCCAATTTTTTCCTGAAATGTTCGGATTCTTCGTCAGTGTGGCCACTTTTCCCTTTGCCTTTTCACGATTATGTAATCTCTTCTATTTACCCGAACCTTTCTTTTGTGCAATACGTCGGTCGGGTTTAAATTGTTTAAAAACGCTGAAGCCTTTTTTCCGGTAACTACCAGATAATTTTTTATAAAAGACCAATCAGGTCGCCTCTGAAAATTTGTAATTAAATTTTCTCGCGATTCCCTGTTCCTAGCAATTTTTGCGTTAAATAACTTTTTTATTTAACAAAAGGACACTCATTATTTTCTGACATTTAATGCAGAGCTAATAAATATGATACAAAAAACTTAACTTGAAGATTTCTGTAGTACAATATGGAAAAAATTATGGAAAAAATTAATCGAAGTAGCCCTTAGCAGGATCCAATTATGTACTTTCTCGAGAATTTGGAAACCCTTTGAATGCCATTCACCAGGAAGTGGCTGAAAATGATTATTCTACGTCTAAATCTAGCAGCTCACGACTTCCAGTGTTTACGCGAAGTATTTATTATCTGGATAGCAACTTAACACCCGTTCGGAAGGGTGTTACGAGATTTCCTAAGCTCTCCACAGCCCGAAAATGATATTTGGTAGTACTAGGTTTGAACATAAAAAGGTTTCGGAAAGCCCGCTTCGTCTCTTTTCGACGTAGGTACGCACATTCCGATGGACAAAACATCGACTATCTTGTTACAGCAAAGATATGAAAAATAAAAAGCGTTACAAACGTAAGTTTGTTAAAATGTTTGACCTGTTACTAAAGATTCCTCTATTTGTGTATTAAACATCAATACTCACATCAAAAGTTTTATGATTAGCGGGGACTTTACAAAAATGTGCGCGCCGAATTATTATTTGGCTCTAACAGTCTACACTTACATAGTTTTTAGTCTAAGTAAGTAAATAAGGTGGTTTCCAACAAGTTTATTATTGCTCTCAAGACGGCAATCTAGTGCGCGTTGCGAAAATTCATCTACATTTCTTCGAAATCAATCGAACTAGCGTGCAGCGTACTAAGTCATCAGTGGTGGAATTGAAATAAATGGTTTGCTAAACGCATACAGGTAAACACTTTGCTACAAGTTCATTTCACCAGTCAATTTCAAAGCAGCAACCAGAACAACTTTGTAGCAAATTATTTGCATTTGTGTGAGCAATTTCCACGCCTTCAATGTTTGATTACTGTATGTATGTAGTTGGCTGTAGGTGGCGAAGTGGTTGATGTTACGAATGGTTACACTTTGGCACAATTTAATCCTCGTCTGGTGTCGATGTTGTTTTTGCGCAACATTTGTAAGCAAAACTGGTACATTTTCCCTTTTTCCGTTAAACCACTAAAATCCCACAGTGTGCGAATCAGCACAGCACTCATACGCACTGTTGTACATAATTGGTTCATGTATGTGGTATGCCATTGAGTACATATGTATTAGCGTTGTATGCATACATATGTGTGTTTGCGTGTTCTCTCTATGCTAAGCTGATATGTGATGTGAGCGGCAAATTGGATAAAGGATTTAAAAAAGTGGTTTTACACGCAAATTGGATGTCGCGCAAATTCTCCGCAACTCCGCTGCACTCCGCCTTTATACTTTCACGGCAAATATTTCGACACTTTCAATTTTCAAAATTCGCTACGTTTGGTGCTATAGCAAATAATAAGTTATTGGTTGGAGTTTGATCACCAATTGGTTTACTTTATTGATTTCACTTTCTTTTATACCAAATTCTTACACTAACACTTACAAATTATTTACGAACTAGAATGTATACAAATATACTACTAATACCTACAAACTAACTACATAACTCTAAAATATGCTAAGTCAACATATGGTTGCAATAAATATATAAATATGTCAGTCGCATTGACAAACTGACGTTGTGGATCAGTTAGTCACTGCGACTGTCTTTGGCGGTGTCTTTGACCGTCCGCACAAGTGTAACAAGATCCTCGCTATGTGCGATGAATGCAGTCTTTGCATAAACTCCCGCTGAGTTCAATGTAACTGATTTGGGTAAACTGTTGTTTGTGTACATTCCTATTTGTTTATACATTACTTATGTGCACATGACAATTAAAGTAAAAAGGGCGATGTGCTTATGCTACA
>NW_016157928.1:102961-122761 GCF_001687245.7 Rhagoletis zephyria
ATATAGCAAATAATAAGTTATTGGTTGGAGTTTGATCACCAATTGGTTTACTTTATTGATTTCACTTTCTTTTATACCAAATTCTTACACTAACACTTACAAATTATTTACGAACTAGAATGTATACAAATATACTACTAATACCTACAAACTAACTACATAACTCTAAAATATGCTAAGTCAACATATGGTTGCAATAAATATATAAATATGTCAGTCGCATTGACAAACTGACGTTGTGGATCAGTTAGTCACTGCGACTGTCTTTGGCGGTGTCTTTGACCGTCCGCACAAGTGTAACAAGATCCTCGCTATGTGCGATGAATGCAGTCTTTGCATAAACTCCCGCTGAGTTCAATGTAACTGATTTGGGTAAACTGTTGTTTGTGTACATTCCTATTTGTTTATACATTACTTATGTGCACATGACAATTAAAGTAAAAAGGGCGATGTGCTTATGCTACAGTGCAATTCTTTGCTTGCCTTCTATTTAATTCCCCTTCGAATTCTCGGTGCGATTCCCTTTGGATTTTTTTTTTTGGAATTAGTTTTCATTCGTGTCTAGATAAGTTCACTGCAATTCCATGCCTTAAGTGTGTAGGACGTGTGTGCAACGTTTTCTGTATAAATAGTAGATTGGAACTTTATTTTGTTCGATCTGAAAACATTTGTGTTGGTAAGTGTGGGGCTTTTAAGTAGCTGTATTTTTTCGTTCTAATTTGTAGAGCACATAAAATGGTAGACAAATAGGCGAATAGAGATGAAAATAACAACACAAATGACACGAATGACGTACTTTAATTACAAATGGGAGTATGGAAAGAAATGTAAATGCAAAAGCGAACACTAATCCAAATATACGAAAAAGGTAGTTCAGACATTAATTTGAATGAAAACTTTAATATCAAAAAGGATTGTTACGGTTCGCTGATCTAAATAGGGACTGATCGCTGAAACAACAGCGAGCCGAAACAGGTCGGGGATAACCCGCGTGTTTACGTTACGTAGAATGCTATGCTATTTCTTGCATCAGCGTACCCACCCATAATCATGTCCACCATGCCTTTAGCAAAAGCTAATAGGGCACTCTTCGCAAAATTTACCGATAACACCCGCGTCGCTTTTACAACCTCAACAGGCGTTTATGTAGGGGCGAACACCGTTCAGCAAAGTGGTCAGTGCTGCAGCGACATCAGCGCTTTTTTGAATTCAAACTTCGAAGCCAATAATAGTTTTCTTCAAAATAGTTTTCTTCAGCTCAGCCTCGTCTAAACACCACAATTTGAAAATCAAAAGGATTCCTTTTAATGCCGCTTTAACAGCACCTGAATAGTTGCTACATTCTTCCCGTTAGAAACCAGAGTTTTATGCTAATCAACTAATTTCTGCTTGGGGACATTCGAACAGACACTTGGTGCAAGCGGATACAGCTTCTAGGCAGGTCAGGAAGAACCTTAACGAGAAGCAGACCTACATTGCACAGCCACTGACACTATACTGTAGATATATAAAAGTAAAAAGCGACACTCATCGGAAGACAATACTCTTGTCCCTAGAATTAAGAAATTACTATTAGCTGAGTTTGCTGAAGCCCTGCTTAAAACCCATTTCGAGTTTGTAGTATTGGTTAGAATTATATGCATCCAACTTGATGCAAGCTTTTCCTTCGTGAATTAATAACAATAAGTGATATTAACCCACTTAGGTGCATCACTATCCGGAAACTAAATAATAAAATTTTTGGTGGTATTTTAAAATATCTTCACATTCACAAAACGGGGAACTGCCTACACGGGTAAAGGCGGGTTTGGAAATCTGGCGACCTTTGTGGCTTCCGTACGCAGAGAAATTGTATGAAATTCACTTGAAAATTTTTCTCGTATCCCTAGACCAAAGCCTGTACAGTAAGTTTTTTGTGCCCTAAATCGTGAAATAAATTAAATATTTTCCAACCGGAGACTGGTACTTTTTCCATTTGAGTAGCTACATTAAAGACGCAAACGTATGCGCATACATATATGGAGTTTCTGTCCTTCTTTCGTCTGTGTCATTTGCCTTTTGCAGTTGCATACTATATAGGTGTTTATGTAAAAATTTTTGGAAATCACAGTCATACCCCGCAAGAAAAATACCATTAATGTCTCTTTAACCTTTTAGCCGTCAACGCAAAACAATACCCATTCCTCTAATTCTGACTAATGTTGCTCCCCACGCCGGCATGAAAAGTAACTCTAGTGGACATTAGTATTATTAGAAGCAAAAATATAGAGGGAAACAGAGTGTACACTAGGGTGGTATAAAAATATATGCGAGGAAAAAGTTTAAAATGTTTAGCTCTCAGCCCCCAGGATTTTTCTAAATGAAAAAAAGAACTCCTGTATTTTTTTGTTAAAAAAAAAGATATTTATCCATGTATTTTATATTATTTTTCGATCAGAAAACTCTGTTCTTTAGGAGGCTTCCAGTAATAATACCTTATTGTTTACTAAACCATTTTTAAATACTTCCGTTTTTTTATAAGTCCTCTAAAAACCCAAAAAAAAAATGTAATATAAGCACCCGTAGAAAATCTCGAGCATTAAAATGGCAGCAAAAACCATTTGGTACCATTGCTGAAAGTCTCCTGTAGAAAAACAAAGTCATCCGATCGAAAAATAATGATTTTTAAGAATTCTAAATCATTTCTACGAAAAATTATATTCCCATATCAACAAAATATACGGGCACTTTTATTTTGCACTTAGAAAAATCCTAGGCGGTGAGAGCTTAACATTTCTAACTTTTTTTTTTGGACCACCCTAGTGTACACACGCGCATGGACATACACCCACCACACAAACTGACGCATAAGACTGGCTACGCGTCACGTGCAGCTCGTAAAGTCAAATGTGCTCGTTGGACTTCATGCAAAACTGTCTCTAAAATGACCAAATAGTTAAGTACTACTACGAATGACAAGTGCACCCCCACACATACGAACACGCAGACTCCCACCAGTTGGCTGCTAATGCAATTGTTTGGTTTGTTATAAAAGCACAAGGAAATCTGGTTGAAGAGCTGACTTCCATTGTAATATTT
This sequence comes from Rhagoletis zephyria, assembly GCF_001687245.7. NCBI lineage: Eukaryota > Metazoa > Arthropoda > Insecta > Diptera > Tephritidae > Rhagoletis > Rhagoletis zephyria. Next base: position 106,040 of record NW_016157928.1, read on the forward strand.
GTTAATGGTATTTAACCAATGAGTTGCATACAAAAGTGGGCCACAAACTAGAATACAATGCAACTATACGCAACAACACATATCTATGCATATTTGAATATACATACATAAGTAGGTAATCCTTTTTTTTTACATTCTGATGTACATATATGTATACATACAGTATACGATTTATAAACCCTTAGCTTCGTGCATTCCATCTGTGTGCTGTTGTATGCCCCGGGGACGTCTATCGTCAAATACAATGCACATTCTAATAGTCTCGTTCTTGGTGGCCATCTAAACTTTACAAACTAGAGGCAGGAGTAATTCCCTAAACCCAAACCACTTGGCTAATAAATTTAAAAAGGAGTACCTATGTTATTGCGCATTGCTATTTTTCGGTCAGTTTATTTTCTCAGCGACATTTCCTACAACTGCAGCTGATTCATAGACGAGGAGTTGTTTATGGATAACTTTTTATTTGATGAGAAAAAAGAGCAGAAAGTAACAATGCCCGTACAGTAAAGTTATTGAAAATCTATACACGTTTCTTGAATTCAAATATGCAAGCATAAACATATGTACATATGTGTGTACTCTTGGGTATAAATTTGTAATTTGCTATCAAAGCAGGATCCTACAAAATAATGCTTTATTTTAAAAGTGCTGTCAACCATAACCTTTTAAACATTTCATATAACTTATACATTCTTTAATAAAATTGGACTTTTCAAACAGGTGGCAACACTCTTAAAAATATTTTCCAACTAAAACCTTATTAAATTTTTTTCATCTGACACCCATATTGTGATGCAGATTAAAATGGTCTAACTCCCATTGTTAAAGATTAATTTGATTCTAAAAACAAGTGGCAACCCTGCCTACGACACATTGTTTAGTGTCTCTTTTTAAATCTATTTTTATTTATATCCGCATTTAGTAATTTATTTAGCCTGTCGCATACATTTAATTTAACTTTGTAAACTGGTGGCAACCCTCTTCAAAATATTTTCATACCACAACCTCTTTCGTCTGACGCTCGTATCGTAATACATATTTTAATTTTCTAATTGCCTTAATTAAGGTTAACTAAAGTCGACTTTTTTAAACAGGTGGCTATCCATTAGTGCGGGCCGAAATTTCTATTTTCATTTAATCATTTTTTTTTAAGTGAAAATATGTTGTTTGATGAGGTTAGTTACAAGCCTGTAAAATCCTTTCATTTTAAGAAAAATAGCCCGGGCATCCATTGCCAAATGTAACAAAAGGCACTGTTGGGATAACACGAGTCCTTGTTACGCATTCAAGGTACAGTAAAATGGTTTGGTTGCTATACTAGAGAATTAATTCGGAAACTAAAATCACCATCACATAAACGAAACACTATTGTGGCATTCCTATAGTTTTGGATTGCTCTTTAAGTTTGCTTTAATCAACATACTTATAGTAGATTGGTATATTAAATATTAGGCTGCTAAACAGACGAAAATAGGCAACAACAGTATTTATATTTCTATGGTGTTTTTAAAGCGCAGATTACGAATATACCCTCCTTTATGTCAAATTGGCTCGCTTTAATTCGCAAAACCCAAATTTTCTGTCAACGCAGTATAATTCTGTTTATGCAAACAAATCAGGAAGCTTCGACACTCACGCGAATAAGGAAATAATAGTTTGCTATACTATGTAAAAATAGACTCATACGATTAAAACAGGTACTTCATTCTAGAAAAAAGTATTTTCTAAAAACTCTTCTGTGCAGAGGGGGTTATGCGGTTGACTAAGAATGTCCCCTAAATAGAACTTTTTATATGAATTAAAGTTTCAATTCAGTTTTCATTTAAATCTCATAAATTTGCTATAATGACTTTTTCTAAAATTTTAAGTTCAAAATTTATCGAGAAAAATTCGATGGGTCTTGGAGAAATCAATTTCTACTTTTTAGTCCATTTATAGAAACATGGATATTAAAATGGTTTTTTATTTGATTTTTTCCCCATTTCAATTTTATTAATAAATACACCTTTTGAAAAAATACATAAATATCCCTGCATTTATATAACTAAAGACATTATATAAATACATGTGCCGATCTTATGTTGGTATGTATGTTAAAGTAAATTGTTTTGCTTTATGCAGATTTGTGTTTTCGCTTTCTAGTTTAGCGGTTATTTCGGTTCAATTTACTTCTGCATACTTTGTTGTGATTACATCAACAAGTCAGTTGGACGATTACATGAAGACTAACTATTTATAATGTTTAATGAATAGTGGTTAGTCAACGCGGTTAGTTCAATAGTTGGCTAGTTAGCGATTTGGCGCGCTTGTGGTAGATATTTGTTTGCTGTAATGTTGTTGTATGTTGCGGTCAAGACTGTGGCACTGCCGCCGATAAAAGTCCGTATCGTACATTTCTTCTGGTTTAGCGCTTGGCTGTGGAATTAATGGCACGTCAATTGTGGCATGAAGCGATTCAGTTTAACTAGGCTCATAAATAATTCGTGATTTTACTGCGCACCATTTGCTACATTTTGCATGGCATTACTGCTGTTTTGCTATCTTACATACTTAGCTTAATTAACGCTCACTTGACTTTGAGAATTCACTTTATTATTGAAATCAAATGACTAGTTTATTAGATACCATGAAAGTGTAAGTGGATGACAAGCAACAGCAATTTAGATTTTCCAATTTAAGCGCTGCTTTATATGACTTTGTTGTATAGATTTCAAAGTTATTCACTACAAGCGAGATGCCACAATGTCTGAATACTTAGTATCTAAATAATGCTCGTATTTTTAATGCGCTAGTGCTTTTATAGTTTTATTTTAGAAGTATTCTCAAAATCGTTGTGAACTTTTTTGTGCGCAGTTAGAACTTAATACACTGCAGTCATTAAGGTCACCCAATGGCCTTACATGTATTTAAGTGCGAAAATTTTTATACTAAGTACGATTAAAGCAGCGACCATTTAATGACCTTAAAGTAACTTTTTGAAGTACATAAGTTATCTCATTGAATTGATTTGAATAATTTCATTGAGTTCATTTTAAGTTAGCTAAGACTTCTGAAACAGCTGGCAAGCCTTCTAAATATAGTTAAGAAATAAACAAACCTGCTGCGTCTGATTGCTTTAACTTATTAAATAATTTGAATTTACCTTTTGAAGCAGGTGGCAACCCTCTTTAATATTCTAACTATTAAAACTAAGGATATCTTACCATCTTCCTTTAACGTCATATTTTAATATTTCATTGAACTTATGCATACTTTAATTAAATTCTAATTTTAAACCGGGTGGCAACCCTACTCAAAATATTTTAAAACCAAAACTTTGTTTTACCTTTCTCGACTAACAGACATATTGCGATACATTTTTATACCGTGTATCTAATTTCCTTAATTCAAGTTGAATTTACTTTCTAAAACATGCGGCAACCCTGTTAAATAAAGTTAAGAAAAAAAACATTTTTGGCTCATGTCAATTTATACCCATACTTTAATAATTTATTTAGCTTATTACAGATTTTGGGTTTAACTTTGTACACAGGTGGAAACCCTCTTTAATGTTATAAATATAATTTAATTTATTTTGACTTTTCAAACAGATGGTAATCCTGCTCAAATTATTTGTATACCAAAACCTCGTTAAACCTTTTTCGTCTGACACTTGTATTGTGATACATATTTAAATTATCTAATACCCCTAACTCAAATTGAATTTAATTATAAAATCAGGTGGCAGCCCTCCTACATGCAGTTTGGAAATAAAGTTTGTTCAAAGCATTTTTTTATATTCATATTGAGGTCATTTATTTAACCTATTGCTTAAATTGGATCTAACTTTGTAATAATGTGGCAACCCTTTGCAAAATATTTTCAAACCACAACCTGTTTCGTCTGTGATCTATATCAGGATATATATTTGAATTTTCTGCCTTTATTTAAATCGAACTTGCTTTTGGAAACATGTAGCAACCATCCTACATATAATTAATAAATAAAGCCTTTTTAAAACCATTTCGATTGATACTCATGGTGCAGGAATTGATTTAACTTAAAAATAATTTGAATATAATTTAATTTTTTTTTATCAGACTAAGCCCAACTTGATACCTCATTTTGTAAAATCCAACGAACGGTACAGAAAATAACTCACAAAAAACTTGAAAGTACTCAAAACTTCAAAGAGCTCGAAAGTACTCAGTGATCAAAAATAGTCTGTTTCAATCATCACTTTGATACAAATAGGTACTCAGGATCGATTGAAACTAGTCAGTATTTAGTGTCGAATAGATACTTAAAAGTACTGAATTCTATTTACATTTACCGGAGTTCGGAATTGATTATACTCAATTTTAAATTTTAATAATTTTCAAGTACAATACTTTTAACCTTTTTAGTTAGCCACTCATATGACATAATGTGGGATTAATATGCATAGTGCTGCTAGATTGCGAAATTTCTACACTGAGCATTGAAATGTTACCACAATGTGAATATTTGAAGAAAGTTCAGTCCTCTCAAAAATACCCGACTCTTAAAGCATCAATACCAAAAAACTCGATTCCCAGAAGTACTCGATACTTCCTAACACTACTTATAAATATTGCGCCATCTGTTACTCAGAAGACGAAATACCTACAAAAACATACTATTTGTCTCCTTCTCTCACTTCCAGCGCATGCACGTGTTTACGAAGTCATTTTGTATGAAAAATCATTTGTGCCCATATACTTGATTAAAATAAACATACTTAGAAGATATCAAACAGTACTTCCCATCATGCACCAAAGGAAAGGAAAAAACTAAAATTTTTGACTAAAGAAAACAAAACAAAATCATGCGAGCGGTTTTTGAGCATTTTCTTATCAAACAAAAAAATTTGCTCACTTTTTCAAAAAATGTTTGCCTTAAAATTCTTGATATTTGTTGAATTTATATAAACTTTGTACACGATCATATTTCTATTGCTCTAAAGAACCTAAATTCCGAAAATTAAAGTTGTATCTGCAAATCATAATTTGCTACAGCATTTTAAAAGCTCAAAATTGGCCCCAAAATAAGCCAATATTTACCGTTGTTTCTATAGCAGAAACCTTTTTGTGAAGTCGGTTAAAAAAAAGTAAAAATCACCATATACCTGTAGTTGCGTATGTAACGTATACGCCCCGTAGCACCATACAATGTCATCTAACAAGTTTACCCGCACACCTTAACTTAAAAGCCATATTGATTACATATTCCTTATGCACATATATATTTCTTTCTTCATGCATATAACAATTTTAGATTGAATATCGAGTGCACCAATAAAAATTTTAAAGATGAAATTTTAGTTACTCAATGTAATTTTTTTTTTATTTTGTGAGACACTACTTTTATTAGACTAGATTCGTTCGTTTTTGGAAGAAGAACATTTTCATTGTATAATTTTAATATTAAAAAGTAAAATTTCCTGAATTATTAAAAAAGAAAAAAAGATTAAGAAAAAAAAGAACAAAAAAATTATTAAAAAAGAAGAAGAAAGAAGAAAGATTATTAAAAAAGAAAAAAATATGATTTTTTCGAGTGACAATGATAAAACTAGTAGTTTCGGTACTTTTCCTCCTAAGCATTTTAAGGGTGAAATTGTTCAAATATTTACTTCATATATTTTTTATTGTACTTGTTTCCGGATCTCCATTGATTGAAATTAAAGCAAGTAAAATGCTTTAACTGTTTTTTTTTGCCGAAAGAAAGTAGTTACACTAAAAAAACAACTCGTGGGATTTGCTCATATTTATGCGCAAGTATATACAGTGGCTGTTCTAAAAGACAAGCAGTAATAAAACGAAAACGATTCCTTTTATAGCTGCATACATATGTGTTGTATGAGATATAAGTCACTTGCTTTGTTTATGTGAATTGTTGGGCAAAAATTTGCAAGAGAAAAAGTTCGCAAAACTTCATAATCGCATTTGCCTTTTCAATATCAGTGTATGTATGCATGTATGTAATTGTTTACATTGTTGAGTTTTTATGCCTTGCGATTTTAATTTCTAGTCTGCGTGTTTTTATGAGCGTATGTGTCAGCAGAAAAATAACAATTTTCAAGCGCATCTGCAACAACATCAGTATGTGGATACAAAGAAAAAAATGTTGATGAAAAATGTAAAATCCAATAACATGTGTAACGCATACAAGTGTGTACATTTAACGTACATATGCACCTTAGGGTGCTCTCACCCCCTGGGATTGTTTTATGCCGAAACAAAAAAATATTCCCCTATTTTTTTCTTGAAATCAAAAAATACTTAGAGCTCGCTCAAAGCGCTTAAAGTTTTCCATATATTTTTATAAGAAAAAAAACAACTTTTCATAGAAATGGTATAGAATTCTTAAAAATCAATAATTTGTTATCGGAAAACTCTCTTTATCCGCACGAAATTCCCAATAATAATACCCAATTATTTATTTAACCATTTTTTCATCGCAACTATAATTTATAGGCGCACCAAAAAACCCGCAAAAACAAACCCGAAAAATGCGAATGGGCGTCCAATAAAAAATCGTTAGTATTAGAAAATGGTTAAATAAATAATTGGGTATTATCATTGAACCTGAAGAGAACCAGAGTATTCCTATCGAAAATTATTGATTGTCAAGAATTCTATACCATTTCTACGAAAAGTTGTTTTTTTCCCATATAAAAATTTTTGAGCGCTTTGAGCGACCCTAAGTATTTTTTGATTTCAAAATAAAAAAAAAATTGGTGGTGTACATTTTTCGTTATCGAAAAATCCTAGGGGGTGAGAGCATTACAATTCCGACTTTGCTGTTTTTGGACCACCCTAATGCACATACATCATATGTGCATGAGTACCTCTACCTATACATGTGCATATCAGCACTGCGAGGATGAGTATGAGTAATGAAAGCAAGCAAAAATCTGAAGAGATTAATGATAAATTATGACATCATGATTTTGTCATTTTTTTTTACAAAGCATGAGAAAATATAGTAGAATGGGACTTCTTTTCAACTCAAAGATAAAATCGATGATAGCGAAGACTAGAAAGGAACAGGAGGCACTCTAAGTGTGAGTGGCGACAGCTAGGCTGATGTAGTTAGTGCATTGCATTTACTGCCACCAAACTCATAAGCACTTACTTACACATACATACATATGTATGTAGAGGCGCGTAAATTTATATATGTAAATACCATACGGCTATGAGTGAGTGTTCTTTGCTGATTTTGATGTGTTGTAGATAATGAATGGCGAATGACATGACAGCGCCGGAGATTGGGTGAGCTGTCTTGAGTGTCACTTCGATTGTCTACCGGCATTTGATGCAAGGAGTATGTAAGATTTATGTAAATTTTTTCACATCCACAAGCAAGTCTTGTGAGGAGTATTTAATGTATTTTTAGAAGCATATGAAAAAGTTACAAAGAATTTACATTATTCTTCTTTTTTATCGTAGTTTTTTTTGCGTGTTGTATAGACCTCTTCTAAATCTTGCAAATGACTTTTATAGCGCAAGTGCATGCAATGTTTGTAAGTGGTTTCTTACCTCAATGTTAATCTACAAGTATAGATGTACATATATGGGCAGTTCAATTAAAGTAGCCTATGTCGGGATAGGCCCTCTTGTCTTTAAAGCAACATTTCATTGGGTTCCCAAACAATATTCTAATGTTTAACTAGGCATATGTGTAGTTCACGATGCTCTTTTAATATAAGCTTAATAAAAATTGTTAAATTTTCACTTTAAGTTCACACTTTATTATACTAAAATTGAATGGGCTACAAAACTGCTTACTAACAATTTTTCTAAAAATTCTGAAGAAAAAGTTGGTGAAAATTTGTCGAATTTTTATAATTTTTATACAAAGTTTAAAAAGGGGATTTATATGGTGTTTGTTGTATAACAAGCCAGGCTTTTATAAAAAAATAATAAACATAAAATAAACCAAAGAAATATAGCCAAACCTCTTCAAAGTAAAGCGAGTCTATTACTTCTGCCGCCACTTTAAAATTTAGTTAGAAGGACGAAATTGGTGGTTATGGAGGAATGTATATTAGTCCTTAACATATAATTTAAAAAATTTAAACATTTTAAATGTATGCAAGGCTTAAACTGAAAAAAAAAAACATTTTCAACAGCAACTCGCCCTTATGCACCAAAAAATTTAATCTGCTTCAATTTTACTGAATTTTCTCTTTAATGTGATATGCAGGCTGTTTTTCTACATTGCACAACTTTTTGTTTAATAATTTTTCGAGATAATCATATTTGTCAAATTTCGTAGTAACTAAAAAAAAAAAGACTGGGGTCAGAAAGCAAAGCTAAAGATCTAAACATTCGCGCAAAATTATCATATGTTATGTTTTTTTATGAAATTCTCTTTTTTATATGCAACTTTGTTTTACAACCCATAACGCATCACCTGTTCAAATGTTACGGCTTAACTCCCAATAGCAACTCCAAACATTTACTGTAAATTTTATAGTATGTGACAATGCATTTTTTTTTTTGTGGGCGAAATTTTCGTATTTGAATGTAGAGACCTTACAAAAAAAAGTTCTAACATTTTCTAAAGTGTTATGTAGAGATGTGAAACAACTACACAATTTCAACAACTGTCGTAAAATAATGATACTTCATGACAAATACAACCTCTTGTGAATTGCCTAATTGTTCGGCATTTTCGGCCGAAGCCAGGCCGAACCTTTGGTCGAACACTAATTTTCTGGTATACCCTAAAATAATTTCCCCAATGGATAAAGAATATGTGCACTTGATCGCTAAGTTAGGCTGATACAATTTTACTGAAAATATTTGTAATTTATTAAACAGTATTGGTAGCTCTGTTTAAAATATGTATGTGTATTGAAATGATAACACTGGTCTACAAATTTCAACTTTTTTTCTGCGAATAAGACGGGACCTGGTGTTTCTGAACGGATTTTTCGAGCTGAACACGAATCTTAAACGATCATAGAAAATTAATAATGCCAAGGTTTTAACTATATTAAAAGTCGCTGATTACGAATCTGCAGTTAGATTTTAAAAATTTAAGATGACGGGTCGAATATGGTGGATATAAAAATTGGACTCCTAGACACAAATACACCCCCTGATCTAAGGGTGCATGCGATTAATTCGGCATAGGGCTCATTCGAAAGGGCACGATTTAGCCTTTAATTTCTGACATATACAAAGTTTGTAGCACGTCAGGGTTCAGCTCTACAATTTTTCAAAAATGGCCAAAAACGCTGTTTTTAGGGGTTTCAACCCCTTTTTTCTCGAAAACGTGACGTGATGGGAAGTTTTGGACCCCAGATTCGTGTTCAGCACGAAAAATCCGTTCGGAAACACCAGGTCCCGTCTTATTCGCAAAACCCTTGTAGACCAGTGTAATCTAACAGTCTGATCTATCCGGAGCCGTCATTGGCCTGCTTGGAGTTGAGAGCGACCTGATGAACGTTGAACAATCGTTTGTCTGAAAGTACATTCGTTCTTGATTTGTTACAAAGATATTTCAACAAACTATCGCCGTGGTAAGATAATCGAGGACTAGGTGTCAGCTTAGTAAAATCATTTATCTTTTAAGGTTTAATAAATAGTGTGCCGCAGTTTTCTTAAAAGGGGGCGTCAACATTAAAAATGTTAGCAAAGTCCTAGGTTTGTGTCGATACTCATAGCATTTGTAATGCGAACCATAACATCGAAGGTATTATATGCTTTAATGAGTCCTAAGATTAACCACAGCGCGTCTATTCGATTGAACACCCAGTGTAAGTAGGCAGTATATATGGTTCCACCAGCCTTCCTACAGATGGGCTTAACAATTCCACTCAGCCATAAAATTTGTAGGAAAGGTAGAGTATTTGCATCTGCGCACAGATACCTTATAGCTCGATGGTTGAGTTGGCGTTAGTGAGCGAATTACCACAGCTTTTGTCTGCCAGAACATTGCAGCTCCTTTCATGCTGATTTTATGCCAAACGAACGAAGTGATAAAATTATTATATCCTTAAAATGCTATAAACTGCTCATCATAAAAATTTTGTTCTTAGAATCGAGACTGGCTATATCCGAGTGAGATCATCAAAATGATAGCATATTTCTAAAGCCTTGCGTATATACGCGGGGCCGCCGGCAAAATCTGTTGAAATATAAATCTAAATAATAAAAAAATGGTAAATTTATAATTTCTCTACTACATTTACTTTAACAATTTATGAGAGAATTATTCGTCCAGTTTCATCAGCACAGCCTCTTTACAGAGTGGAACCTCTTGTATTCATTCTATTTTTTTGAGCTTTTATATCTTTGTTTCTTTAACTTCATTCACACTGAGACAAGCAGAATGACGTCGTTATTATAAAAAGGCAGTTAGAACATTTTAGATGGCTTGAAAATGAAAATTGCCAAAGAAGAAATATTTAATATTTTTTCATAATACTTCATATTTAATAAAGTGTTTGTCACTTTACAGCTTCATGTAAGGGACGGCACCTAAACATAAGCAAACATTCTCAATCGTAATATAACAAAAGTTTCTAAGGCTTCACCATTAAATAATAATATAAAAGCAAATGTCATTGTCCGGTTTATTATTTGAATTCTGCTTAGTCAGCAGGATAAATACAAGAGCACTCGTGCAGCCTTATTCTTTTTATAGGTACATATTTTATATTAACTGCAGCGAAAACCCAAACCACGCAGTTTAATTTACTGGTAGGAAACGACCAGTACGAGCTGTTGTAAAAGGCAACCAGTTCAATAATGCCCACAACGACTTTCGATTATGCGCCTGTCAAAGCCAAAACTAAAATGCAGTTAATTGACTATGTCATGAAATTCGACCAGAGATTGATAGCTTCATTTTTTTGCGACAGAACAGGCTTTAAAACAAATGCACACAGAATCTGTTACGTTTTAACTTATTTCACTGTTAAAGTTTTAATTTTTTCATTTTTTCATTAAAAAAACAGCAAAAATCTGGAACGATCCATTAGTTTCTCAGAAACTATTAAGCTTATCAAAAAGCTATGTATGCACGGTTTATGGAGAATTTTATTAGCTTTCATTTGCCGTATTTCTTATTGCAACTTTTTTTTTTAATATCTCGAAAACTTATCCATAGAAAAAAATTAACCTGATTTTCGGAATCTGTGAGCAATTCTGCAGAGGAATTGGATAGTGGCATCCATAAAATACTTTTGCTGTAAACCAGTGGAAATAGCAATCTCTTCCGTTAAAATTAGCGAACTGAAAGCAAGCAGCTGGAGTTTTGCTTTTAGCTAAGAAAAATTAAAAAATTTGTACTTACTAATATTAAATTTGTTTCCGCCTTCAGAAGTGTAATTGCCTTTTATAACATTTGGTCTAGTCTCTAATTAAAATTGTTGAGATCGATTCTATTTTGCCTATATCTAAGTGCAGGTCTCATCATAATAGCTAATCTGTACTCTGTGGCCAAAACTGTTTTTCATGCCAAAGCAATAAAACTTATCTTTCAGGCAATTATGCGCATTATGAGCAAGTAGGAAAACTTAGAAGAAAGAAAGTAGAAAAGTGGAAGAGAGAAAACTTGTGTCCGCGTCTATCTAAATTACATTCATTTCCGATTTAATTTCTTGCATCCTCTTTTTCAAACACTTTTTTTCATTCACACATTGCGATTGTTGCGGGCCAGCTGCTGTGTTAAGTGTGTGCAAACACACAAACAAACATATGTACATAGTTATACATACTAAATATGTAGGGGATGAGAATTTCAGTATGCTCGTGTACTTGATAGTGTAGCGTAGTGTATTGTTAATGTGAAAGTACTGATAACTTTAATGCGAATTATTTTGCCCTCTTAACTTGTAAATATAAATTACGCATTCGATTTAATGTGCCATTTATTTTTGCGATTTTTTATTCATGCATGCGTATACATACGATGTGTGGTGCATATTTTGTGCCAGCTCATGCAATTCCTTTTGTTTCTCATACTAAGCTTAAGTTGGGTATCTCGCTGGCTTAAGATTTAACACCCTTTGCGTGCCTTTATTTTTTGCGTGACTTTTGCATTTTTTTCTACTAAGTATATAGGCATTTGCTAATATTTTGTTGTCATTTTCTGTCGCAGATTTTTGATTTCACCTATTTTGATTTTACTAGAAAAATATTTTTAAAAAGAATTGTCTTTTTCTCAACGAAAATACGGGTCGCTGAATTCCCGGACTGCGACTAGCCTGGACCTATCCTTGAGTCCAAAGTCTCGTGGCGTCGAAAATTCGAGGAATTTTTAAAATTCCGCTATATACTAAAGCAGATAAAATTTTACTAATATCTAATACATAGTAAAAAGTAAGTATGTGGTTTTATGTGTATACATTTTTGGCAGTTGGAAAAGAAACTCTTCTTTGATGTCATATTTACTTCTCAATTCCCACCAAATAATTTTCACTTTAAAAAATGGCCTTTGAGGTGATCCCTTTGAGCATTTGAATACAACCCCAAAAAAGGCATTTAAATTCCGATAAAAAAATAATAATTTGCTAATTAAATATTTGACTGGGTGCCTGAAATTGAAAAAATTTAGTTTCATTTACTTTTCTAATACCTTTTCGTATCATTTGTTCGCTTCGGTCTCCTTTTCTTATGTAATTCTTCTATAATGTCTCATTCTTAGCTCTATTTCAACAATTTTATATTATATCGTGCTCATCGGTCCATCGTCTGCGGTATTAGCCTTCGCCAACGAGTAAAGACCCGTAAATTTACAACAAAATCTTCCTCTTCTATGACCGCATCATCAGATGTCGTCATTGTCCATATTTCTGAGCCATATACCAGCACATGCATGGTGGGTGACTTCTAATGATGTATCTTTCGTGCAACGATAGAGGACTTTACATTTTAATTGCCTACGAAGTCGAAAGTAGCCTTCTTTGTGATATACAGCAGCTAAGGCGACTGGCACAACTTTTCGGTACCACTTATGGAGACTTGAATAAAAGCTAGTTTCTGGTAGTCCGGGGTTGTTGATGGCACATGATCAATAATGACCTTATCCTCCGCCTGTTGCTGGTGTGACTTTCTGGGAAATTATTTCCAATGGCTTCTTCCTCTTCTGCGTTGACGTCGACTTCATCACAAAGCATCTGTATCATTCGCTCCTGAGTTATGTCTCTAGGATTGAAGTTGAAAGTCAATTCATTTGAACTTAGCTTACCATACAAGGCCACACAAGGTATGAGCGAATATTTTTTTATATGGAAGAAAGTACGTAGAGCTGACAGCAAAGAAATTATTAAAAATCTACGCAATATTTTAACAACCTCAAATTTATAAATTGTTATACTAAAATTGAATGGGCTATAAAACAGCATACCAGAATAATTTTTTGAATCTTAATAAATATTTAAAATTTTGATGAAAATTCGTTAAATTTTCTTTAATTTTGTGTACAGTTTGAAACTTTGTTTTATATTGTTTTGTTTGTAGCATGAACCATATTTTTGTACAAAAATAACAAAAAATTTATAGCTTGCAAAACATTGTGAATATTAAAAAAAAGGGGGTACGCAGATATAACGGAGCGGGTGTAAGTACTGAATCCAGATAAAAAATGGACTCAGCAAGACCTCCATAATGCAAAGCTCGCTTTTATAATTTCCCTCTCTGGCCGCATTCAGGCTGTCGTCAAACTCTGCAATATATGACATAACAAACCGGCGAATCCATGTAAACCAGAGCGTTTTTCAGGTCTTTTGAATGACCTTCTCTAGCGCGAAATGAAATGCCCAATATCTCTAACACCCGGCCTACCTGCTTTCTGGTTCGCTGCATTGACGGCTATACATAGTAGTGTACCATTTTCGGCATGCTTTCCAAATAAATACAAATCTTCGTCAGCCTCCCTTTAGAATCATGCTTCAAACATTTCCTAGGAAAACTTTAACCCCATATGTGAAAATCGTGCTCGCTTAAAATTAAAATCCAGATCAATTGTGGTATGCTCCCTGAACATTTTCATTTTTGTTAAGCTACTGCAAAAAATACAACAAAAGCGAAAATTTTCTGCCAATCGAAACAAAAATGCTCAGGCAGAAAAAATACATTTTCCATTTAAATAAGAGCAACAAAAAAAAAATAATTCCAATGGATTTACAAATGACCCAAGTAGGCTTCAGCGCTGATATTTAAATTCCACAAACCAATCTGCTGTAAAATCTGCTCGAAGTGTAGAGTGTAGAGTAATCTTCGGCTGAATGGTCATTTCGGCGGTGCGCCTAGTTGAGCAATTGCTATTTGTTAATATTTTATTAAGCGCATCCTCCACGCTCTTCGCGACCACCGTTGTGCTGCGTGCCACCACTAAAGCCATCAGCAGTAACGTTAACATCTTCATTTTGCCAATTCAGAAGAGCCAAACAAACCGCGCAGGGCATTATCCATTAACCAAAAAAAACAAAAAAAAACAAAAAAACAGAAACAAAAACAAAACAAATTATAAAGGAAAGTAGCTGAAAATTGTGGCTAGCGACTGCTTGAGGCGTTGAATTATTGTGCCATGCCAGAGCCAGTGGGTATCCTTGCAGCAGCGTCAGCAGTAGCAACGGGACACCACTTCCTTTCACTCGCGGTGTATCGCGCGGTGTGCTACTTAAATATATACTATTTATATATTGAATGCCTTAGCCTGAAGGCTTAGCAGATTTTAAAAATGAAATCTCCAGTGCCTTTGGCTCGTCCCAACTCCAGCTGCCAGTGAGCCAGCCATTTTGTCCATGAAAACAAAATTAATTTAAATGATTTGCCCACAGTGGGCTAAGAAGCACAATATTTCCACAATCGGAGCGCAAATTGCCGGCCAACACCACCGTTGCCACTGCCACCGGCAACGCCACCATCACCGCTTTCATTGCTTTGCTATCCTTACTGCACAATTCATTTCCAGCGCTCCACTTCATTTTACTTAGAGGCAGCGTTGCTATTTTACTTATTTGTTTTTCGTTCGCTTAAAGACAGCTTTGATTTTGCTGTGTTGGAATTTGCATAAATTCATTTATTTTTTTACCGCCTGCGTGCTTTGTTTTTTTTTTCCTGTGCTTGCTGAGCTACCCGCACTTTTGACCCGATCTGGCTTTAAAGGCGCTAGTTGGCGTCGTGTTTAACTCCATTGAAACAGTCCGCTGCATGCCAGCGCTTCAACAACGGCTCGTTTTTTTTTTATTTCGATTATTTTCTCATCAAAAATTTATTAAGAAATTCTTGTTATCGATAAATGAACGGCGGAATGGAATGAAGTAAAGCGACGTTGGGTCCTCTCGATGCGCAAGGAAAGGCTTCACTGTTAGTACAAGTGATCATTTTAACTTATTAGAAGTATTTTCGGTTAAGTTAGGCAACAAGTGCGCTCGGGTATAAAAGCACAAAATTTAAACATAAAATATGAAATATTTAAGTTATATACTCGAATTGTTAACTCAGCAAATAACTTTTTACAAATATACATATGCAGTTTATATACAAACAAAGGCTAGTTTGAAAATATTTCTAGCAGTTTTTCCCTATACAACTTGTCTTGTGTTTTCTAAAGCAAATTGTGCCAACGCTAACCGTATATCGAGTCCTAACCGCTAAAACAACGTAAGCGACATTTTTTTTCAAAATCTCCTTTTTGTTAAAAAAAAACTTTCCAAAACATCCAGATGTATTTCTGCATCAAAAAAAAAATTCAAAAAAATTTCGCTTACGCCTTTTGAGAATATCAACATTTTAATTTTCGAATGGGGCATCACTCTATTTTGTTTAACGTTCAAAACAAAGACAAATGTTTACTATGTATTGAAAAAATTTAAATTAATTTTAAATTTCAAAAATTCGAAAATTCGACAAAATTTTTACATGAAATCTATTTATTAGATTTTCCACACTATTATAATTCGTAAAATCGTCGCGGAGTTGTAGCTGACCAAAGATAACACATATTGTCGAATTTTCGCGATTTCAAAAAATCTAATCATTTCAAACTTTTATAGCAACCCTAATTTAGTATTTAGGTTGCAAATTTTTCATGCCAAATATACCAAGAGAATGCAAAATATGCATCTGAGCCGCCATAAACTCACCAACACTTTATTTGCGTGTGTGCAAAACCTTCTGCTGTTGCCGACATGTACATATTTGATAAATTTAACAGAAAATAAAAAGTTTAAAAAATACAAAATTTCCAAATAACTGCATATCGCTGCCTTAATATAGAAAGGCCCTATCTGACATCGTCGCTGATATACAAAAAGCCGTAACTAACTAAAAATCGAAAATTTACGTTTTAATTGATTATGATGCATTTGATCGCATTATATGGCCCCAAATCATTTTATGCAATAAAAGATTTTAGTTAGTTACGGCTTTGTGTATTTCAGCGACGATGTGAGATAGGGCCTTTCTATATTAAGGCAACGATATTAAAAATATATGCACATATGAGCCTACCTAGTAGATAAAACTGGCAAAAATAGCACGCATCTATTCTTCTGTGCATGAAAATTATACATAAATAAATACATACATATGTGTATATATGTATGTATATACATATCTACATGTGTGCATACAATCGTTTGCTCTAAATTCTTAGTTGATGCAATTTTTATCCCATACATTTTTGCTGACCAAACAACCCGTTTGCCTGTCTAATCTGCTTGCCTCATTTGCCCCGCTCGTTTACTCGCCTCGCTCG
>NW_016157928.1:123392-183183 GCF_001687245.7 Rhagoletis zephyria
TCTGCTGCTGCAAATGAGTGCCTCGCTCGCAACGCCCCTCTCGCGAGGGCAGAGCTAATGAGGCCCTCGTTTGCTTGCCGCTCTACTCTTGCGCCGCCCTCGTTTCCTTACTCGCTCGCTGGCTACTCATCGCGTGCGCTCGTACCTAACGAGTGCTCATTTGCAAACAGCCTCGCGTGTTCCTCGTGAGTTGCGCTAACTCAGAGCAAACTAACGAGCGAGCGAGGGGCCAAAATGAGGCAAATCCGAACCCTGTTTTCAACATCTCTTGAAAGACCTTATGAAAAGGCTAAAGTTTACGATCAATGATCGAAACTAAAGTAAACTGGGATCTGAATATAATTAATATTTGTTTCTAAAGTATTCTAGTATATTCCGCGGGTACAAACGAACATAGAGACCCTCTTATTGCTTACCTTTTCAGTATAATAGAAAATACCTCCTCTGAATTCACAAGTATAACGTCGATGCCTTCGTGAAGCTGCCCATCGACCAATTGCAAAATCGCAGTTGTGTAAAAAATGAGATTTGGGAACCCAGAACTCCAGGCATCGATATTTATGCATAAAAGTCGTAGAATCGTTATTAAAACAACAGATTTGTAAAATAATAGCTAGAGAAATTATCTAATTTTGAGTCAGCGCCTTCAAATAAAAACAGTTTTTTCACTCTCCTGTAAAATTTGAATGCCGTAAGAAAAGCAGTTTTACACTCCCTGGTGAAGAGCGTTCAAAAAATCTGCACCGGGAAGCATTTTGGCGATGTTAGTAGACGGCTACATAAAATCACGTTAGGCAATACGAGCGTTCGATACCAAACTAAATTGTATGCATGGCGACTCACTGTCGTACAAACTCTTTAATCTGATGGCTCGTTTTCGAGAAAAAGATTCTGCGAAACTTAAACACAATGAAATAGGCATAAAACACAGACTGCGGAACGGCTCCGCCGGCCCGGTCATGTTATATGAATGGAGACAAATACTCAAGCCCTGAAAGTATACAACGCGATACTCGCCAGTGTTAGCACAGAAAGAGGAGGGCCATATCTCCGAGAGAATTGCCTCCTGTAGAAGGATTTGGCTTCATTTGGCATTTCCAATTAGAATCAGTTGACACTGAAGATGAACTACTACTGACTTGCTTTAATTAACTCGTCCATGCTTGCTTAGATGGTTACAGCGCTAAACAAGAACAATAAGAAGAAGAATAAGCAGTATAGTAAGTGGCCACAGGATGTTGAGTCGAGTGAGCTTTGTTGACAATACAAATCAGTGGTGCATGAGCGCCGTTGCGACCACATTTCCAACATTCACTGACACCAGCGACTCGAGCCTGCTTTGACATTCATGCTATACTTGTATGCTTTGTACTTTTGTTACCACATTCACATAGTTATTTCTACAAGACTCACAGCATCTGTTGCAATTGCTTCTGCATTTGTTGCTGCAGAGGTTTTCCTGCTTTTGGTGTCGCAGTAGTTTCCGTTGACTTATTAACTCTGAAGTCAACCACGCGGTCAAGTTTTCTCTTTGTCTGCTTGTGTTGCTATGTGTCAAATACATGACCTTAGCAATAGTACAAATAATACAAATTTCCTCGTTTTGTTTTGCATGTATTCTTAGCTTCTTGTGGCCACTATTCTGCATAAAATGTCAACGGAGAGTACAACATTGCTTTAGTTGGCTGGTTATGAACGCTATCTACCTAAATTTTCATTTCTAAAGCTTTATAATTTATAATTTTTCGGGGGAGAGTTAAGAGAATTAATATGTGAAATATTTGGATACACAAAAATTTAATATGTAGTAAATTGTGAATAAGTATTTCGAACTTCTTTAAATATTTCAGCTAATCCAATTCTAAAAATATGTATAACAGCTCTTTTTTTATCTGTAAAAGCTATTAAGTTTTCGTAGATTTTGTGCCTCCATAAAGGCCAAACATTTTTGAATTAAGCCATCTGGAGAATAGACAATCTAAATTTAACCCGGTTAGATACATTCTTACAGTGCATACATATGTATGTATATACATAAATAGTAGCACATGCAGCACACAATAGACATTGATACCGCAAATTCGTTTAGTAGGTCAGCGAGCTCATCAATCAGCCATAAAGCGTTCAATCAATCATAAAATACTGGACCATAAACAAATTTTTGAAATATTTACAAAACTATGAAAACACAATAAATAACAAAAACTTGGCTAGCGATACAGCGATACTAGCGATACATGCCATAAAAAATATTTTGAATAGCCACATATTCACTTCTAATAAATACGCGTTAGGGTGTACCAGAAAATGAACCCTAGAATACTAACCTTGATACGAAAATTTTAGTTACTTTTCACAAAAATGAAATCCTATCAATGAAGTTTAATTTGCAAGTGCTCATGCGTTTATAGATACCCCCTGTAGGGGTATGCACCAAATTGAGTAAGTGGCCTGGCACTCTGGTGACAAAAGAGCAGATTAGTTCAAGCAACGATTGCTGTCAACATCGCTGCTTGAGCTAATCTGCTCTTTTGTTAGAGTGCCACGCCACTTGCTCAATTTGGTGAATACCTATAAAATTTTTGCTTCCAGTCGCGCTCCTTTTCTGCTACAGGTCAGTTCATAGGTAGATGGGGAATATCAATGCTTTCACAAAACTCTTGTGAGTAAATTTTACTGAGATCATTTTTACCGACAACAATTTTTTGGTTTTTCTCAACTAATCTAAAGAGTTATTTAGTTGACCTCGTAAATATCTTTTTCCCTGTAAATTAAAAAAAAAAAACAATAATGAGTCTACACAGCGATGGCTGTAGCTCTATCAAATGTAAGTTTCCTTTATATAGCTGCCAAAATCAATTGGCTAATCAAAAATATTAAACTAATTGCTCTCAATCAAATTTCACAGCGGCAGAATTGGCAAAATTTATTTTTCTTTGACCACCTCTGTTTATTGGGAAATTTTTCAATCAAAATTATATATATATATACAAATGTGCATAGTATAAATATGTATACATATTATATGTATGTAGTGTCGATTATTTGTATTCAGCTGCGTAGAAAGGTGTGCACAATTTTCTATAAATGAACATTTACGACCCATATGAATCATAAACGAGTCGTCGGTGATACGGTGAAATGTCCTATGTCAATTTTTACCTCTTTCTATTAAATTATATGTCGCGTTTGTCTGATTTTCATCAACCAAATGGAGACTGACTTGTCATTAATTATACTTTTTTTTATCGCTTGCCCTGTTTGGCTCAAATCTATATTCTGCGCTTGCATAATACTTAAATGGTATATAACCAATTTATTCGTAGAGTTTCGGACGTTTTGGTTTATCCTAGAAAATTATATTGACCTCAAAAGAGAATAACTAATTTTCTTCCGTGTTATTCCTATGGCAAAAATAAATGCTCGATGATCTTAACCAATGCAAAAGCTGTTATAGACATTTACTTATAAATGTATATCCATGAGAGATGAGAGATCCAAGATTTAAAAAACAAAAAACATGTTTAAGGTTTTCATTAAATTTTGTATTAGGAAATGACGAAAAGTAATCAAAATCAACTAAATCGCAAATGTAAACTGAGCAAAAAACGAAAAAATTAGTATACAAGAATTTTTTTAATGGAAACAAAAGTGTGGGTAATATTAGCAAATCATCATCGCATTGTTAATATTAAACCAAAAAACACTTTGATTCCTTTTCAAGTTTGAATTTGGTAATACAAATAAAAACCATATCCATATTAATTTTTTCCGATTTAAATCTGCTGTGCCTAAGTAATTTAATGTTATGTTTTTTAAAGAAACATAAGATAGTTCATAACAAGGTTCATAAAAATCAAAGTTCCAAAATCTTTGCAAAATTAAAAACAAAATCCTTATTTTCATTAAAAATTTTACTTATTCCCAAACATTAGAAAGCAAAAAAAAAACAAAATAAAAATCAGTCAATGCAATTCAGACATCGCGGAGAAAATGGTTCCCAATAGAATTATGCTTGAAGGGTATAGATAAAGCGGTATTAACCCCACATCCCCCTTTCCAATAACTACCACTTTTCGCCATACGTACATTATTGATAATATATGTACACAGCTGTGTCGACTTTCAGGACGTTAGCATAAGCTGTTCCAGAGATAAGCTATGAATATGGGAAGTTCAGTTTGTATGGGCGGTGCCACGCCCCCGTTTGCAATATCTGCCGCTTTTCGCCATAAGTAGGGTATTTAAAACTTGTGGCTACGTGGTAAGTTTTAGTTCTATAGCATAGTTGGTTTAATAGATATATGGGTGCCCTCAAAAATGTGGTTTCAACATTTTATTGTGGCGTATGTATATGCAAATGAATAGATATCCATCATTCTGCAAGTGTGTAAAAATTCTAGGAATACCTCAGCCACACTGCCTCCTATCGTGTAAGCTTTAAGCCCACATATTTATTTTCAATTGCCTAACATAATAAATATGGGCCAAGTTGCCAACTAAATGCAGTTGTTAGGAATATACCGATACCAGTAGAAAATTCTATGAAATTGTGAAATCCTGGCGTCTCAGCTTTCTTCATTTTTTTTTGGCAACAGCAACAAAAAGTATTCCACACAGAAGTTCCAAAAACGCACTTTTAGCAGAATCGAAATCGGTTCAGACATTTCATTTTTATATATTTAGACTAGATCGTCCTCACCGGCATGAATTTAATTAATTAATTTAATTTAACATACAGCGAAAAAAGAACAGCGATATGAAAAATTCCATTTGTATGGGAGGTGGCAGTGAAAGTAGAATCAGGAACTCATATTTCATATTTCAGATCCCATAAACCGATTATACATATCATTTATTGAATATAAATACACAATTGGTTTTGTTTTGTTAGTTGTGTGATATACGTGCAATTGTATTAACTAAAATATAAGCTTAAGCTTATAATATTATATGGACTATGAAGAATTTTCATACAACATTTATTAAGAGACAAACGAGATATATAAAGAAAGTTCCACTTCTACAGTGTGGCCCAGCTGCAATTACCTTTTTTTAGGAACGACCTAGCCTAATGAACAGCTAGCCAGTTGAGTTGTAACAAAAAAGCGAAAAAAATTTTAACAGTCGTAGGGCAGCATAAAGATGCCAAAATGACAAAAACACACAAACGAATTGTAACTGTTCGTATGTGGGAATTATAGCCGTATTTTCAACCGCAGCGCNTTTTTTTTTTTTTTTTTTTTTTTTTTTTTTTTTTTTTTTTTTTTAAAGAAGTAGTCTCTTACGCTTTTATCTTCTATTCTTCATACTATGTTCCTACGTTTTATTCCTTTTTCTCACTTCTCTTCCGCTTATATTTTGCCACCCTTTTTGCAGTGCTTATCTGCTAACCATAATGACGCAAATTAAAATGCACTTAAATAGTCACTTCAGGCGGCACGACATGGCGTATGCGCAACATTTACAATCTGCAGAACAAAAAAAAAAAAACATGCATTTAATATAAAGCAACACCGCCACGCTGATAATGCGATAATGCTTTGCACAGCGAGACCGAAGTGTTTATTAAATACGAAGAATAAATGAAAGAAAAAACATTAGCGGAGAAAATTATTTATTACATAAAGCATTACCGTAATTTTACAATGTAAATAATGAAGATAAAGTGCCATAAACCAAAAGAAAAATAAAAAAAAGCGACTCACAAAGTGCAAAAACAATATGTAGAGAGCATGTAGAAAAAGTAGACCACTCGTAATTGCATAAATGCTTTGCATTTTAATTTGATAAGCATGCATGCAACATTTAACATGACATTTACGCTGTGAGTGGCATTGAATGCCAAGCGACCGCACAGGCAAACAGGCAATGCGTGGCAAGCAGCCACACAGTCGAGCCAAGCTGGGGCGGGCTAGTAAAGGACCATCACTGTAGGTGGTAACTGAGCTGCTGCACGATATGCGAATGATGCAGTTGAAAGGATTTTAAGAACGATTGCGAGTCGAATAGCTTCATTACCCGCACACAGCAACATAAAAATCCAATTGATGTGCACATGCAACCGTGCATAGGTACAGTCGGGCATGCGAATAAAAGTATATATGTATGTATGTATGTTTGTATAGGCAAATGCATGCATGCATGTCCTCTATTTGTAAGCAAAACATCATCAAGAGCTTTTCGCCGGCAGAAAATCGTATGCATAACTGGGACAACATACAGCAATGGAATCTCTTTCATATATGTACAATAGGGTGGCCCAAAAACAGTAAAGTCGGAATTGTAATGCTCGCACCTCCTAGCATTGTTCTATATCGAAAAAAGTATGCCCTTATTTTTATTTTTATATCAAAAAATATTTAGCGATCGCTCAAAGCGCTCAAAATTTTCCATGTATTTTTATATTGGAAAAATAAATTTTTTCGTAGAAGTGGTATAGAATTCTTGAAATTCAAAATTTTTCGATCGAAAAACTCTGGTTCTCTTCAGGAGACTTTCAATAATAATACCCAATTGTTTATTTAACCATTTTTTAGTACTAACAATTTTTTATTGGTCGCGTCATTGCATTTTTCGGGGTTTTTGTGGGTTTTTGGTGGACCTATAAATTATAGTTGCAATAAAAAAATGGTTAAATAAACAATTGGGTATTATTACTGGGAACTTCATGCAGATAAGCAGAGTTTGTTGGTAGAAAAGTATTGATTTTTAACTATTCCATACCATTTCTACGAAAATTTGTTTTATTGCGCCACATAAAATATATATATATATATATATTCTTTTTTGGTATAGAACAATCCTAGCGGGTGAGAGCATAAAAATTTCGACTTTAATTTTTCACATGCATTTTTGGACCACCCTAATGCGCATACATGCATACATTCATACATGCTTCCTGCATATGGGACTACCGTTGTATAATATTTTGAGTTGGTACAGAATGACGGCTGCAGAGATTGCTGCACAGTCGTAATAGATTTGTGCGTACATACGAGCATATTTATTATGGCTCCATACGTGCATAGTTCAATCTCGCTTAGATTAGGAGTAGGTCTGGCTGTAATTCGAGAAAATTATTGTATTTGCATGAGTTGATTTTAAGCCGTTTTTATTATGATAACATTTCATTTATGAGATTATTAAATACCATCATATGAATATTAATTTCTTCATACACACAAATATGAGACGGTTCCAAATTGAATAAGGGATGCGTAACTCCAAAATTGTTCAACTATCAAGATCAACTTACCGCATGTGCGAAACTGCCATCTCGGTTATGCTAACGAAAAATGCTATTCAATTTATTCGTGTTCGGGGTGCCAGTTACAGTCGAAGTTCGACCGTTTTTCTAGCTTTTAAGAGGATTGAAGATTCTTTCAAACTTAGCACGTCGTTTAACTTATAAGATGCAAAATTACTTATCGGAAAATACCAGTTTTTATATCTTTGAAGCACTTTGGCTGAACTTGGAATTAACTCGATGCATTCCAGTTTGCCGATAAATTGTGATAATTTGATATATATCGATCCTCAATGAATTTCAAAAACACTAAAATCTGTTAACTCAATTGGTAACACGACAATTTTCAATAACTGTCGTTAACTTTGCGTTTCGAGTACTCGATGAATCTCAATAACTCAGAAATTAACATATCTCGAACTTGGTTAACTCGATTAATTTCTACAGCACCATAAATTTCGATATCCATCGATAAATTTCTATAAATCGTTAGAGTCAGGAAACTCGATATAATTCCATAAACCAATTAAAAGTAAAAACTCGATATAATTACATATTTAACCCTATAAATTTCGATTACTGGACATATTCTGAAAATTCCAAAAATTTCTATTTGATAAACTGGCAAATTTCGGTAAATCAATAATTGCCGATGGACGAAGTTGCAAAGCTGCAGAGACCACCAAGACATTCGACTCTCTATCATACTTAACAGATCCCAGACTTATTAAAGCAATTGATGGTGCATGAGCTCGACGAAGAAAAAATTTAAATCGCTATAAATAACTTCTCTCCATACATAATTCATGGGCCAGACAGTATCTTAGCGTTAATGCTGCAGTAATAGCAGCAACCCATAGCCTCCCGGCTAGAAAAGTATAAAATCGGTATCAGCTCGATTTATATCCCGCAAATCTGGAAAAAGAGTCAAAGTTATTTTCATTCCTAATAATTGACGAGGAAATCATGAAAATGCGGAAGTTCAGGAAATCGACAAGGCCTGCAAGCATTAGAAATAAACTGTGAAGGAATACAAAATGTATAAATTATCTCACATAGCCAAGCGGAACTTATGGCACTTGCCTCACTGGTAACAAAAATCTAAAGTAGACAGAGATTAAAAATGCACATTTACCTCGTAGGCCTAGTCGTCTGTAGACATCTCTATATTGTGTGGGTTCCCGGCTATAGGAACATTTACGCAAGGAGAGGGGTGATGAATTAGCTAAAACTGAATCTGAAGCATACACAATAAACTCTTCACTCGAACTCACCAAAAGAAAAATGAATTTACAATTTGCACATATGGCGTTTATGCGTTGAAACACCCTTCAAACCTGGAAAAACTGCCTGCCGCAAATTCTCTTCAAAACTCAACAAAAAAAAATATGTAGTTCGATTTTTTGCATTATCAATTCACCTGATTTATCTCCTATTATTTAATGCAAATATTCTTTTCTTCACGATTATATTTTCTAGCTAAAATACTACGCTTATAACCTTTTTTTGTATTGAATGTGTTGAATATGAACGAACCACAAACAGTTATATTTCCGGATCTATTTTATGAGTTGTCGTCTTTGGAAGATCGTGTGTCATATGTCCGATTATGACAAAAAAAAAAGGAACTTTTAGGTATGTCGCATCGAGGAAATTTATAGTCAGGTTAACCAACGGTGCCGTAGGAATTTTTTCCGAGCAAAGTATGTTCGAAACCTATTTTTCTATGGAAGAAAGTGACTACTTGTATTTAGAAACAACTCAATCAACTTGAATTACATAATTTAAATATGTATCCCCGTATAAATGTCAGAATAAAAAGGTTTTACAAGGTTTTAGTTTTAAAATATTTTGAACAGCGCTGCCACCTATTTGAAAATTCGAGTGTAATTAAAGTATATATAAATTACATGAAATATTAAAATATGGTCGTCAAATGAAAGAGTGGTAAGAAATAATTAGTTTGAGCATTTAAAATATTAAAGATGATTGCCATCTGCGTAAAAAGATAAACTCTAGTTATTAAATAAGGCAAATTAATTAATAAAATATGGACAATAACTGAAATGAATTAAAACAATTTATTTCTCACTTAAATTTAAGAGGGTTGCAGCATATTTAAAAACTCCAATTCAACTTAATCCATCAGGTAATTGAAAAACTTATAAAAATCATCTATTAACGAAGTTTAATTCAATTAATTCAATAGGTTCAATTATTTACTACTACTATACTCATAAAAAGTGTAAAAGATACCCATCGTCACACGCGAGTTTTGTTATCACAACGAATTTCCACTACACTCTAAAAAGAGAATGTAAAACTACTACTGGAAAGTGTTTATTTTTCAACCAATCTGTAAATATACGCACAAGATGTTCAAAATTTAGTTTTCAACACGTGGTGTTTAAAATATCTACGTTTAAAAATACACATAAAATTTTTAAAATTAAAAAAGTTTATAAAGTAAAAATAAGTTTTTTACTAGTAGTAAATATTAACAACTCATAGACACACATACGTAGATCCCGCTTACTCATTAATTTTCGCTCTAGTAAAAATTGCGGCAAACAACTAAAGACTCCACACTCGCCATCTTTATGATACTACAAAGCCTAATTTCCTTAAATAAAACTTATTAATATTTAATTAATAAACAAAGTGTGCAAACACGCGCTTTTCTCCCAGTTTACGCATTTTAACTACTGCGCAGCATATGTACATATGTGTATTAGACCGTACGACCCTGAGTCTAAAGTATTTTTGCAAGGAAACTTTGAAAAACATTCTGTTCATATTTTTTGCCGAACCCCGTTTTTGATTTTTAAACAAATTAAAAAATTCTACGGGAATAATCAAAATACTTCCTTACCAACAGTTTAATGAGTTTTGGCGAGCTTAAATTTACGAGATTAGAGTCGTACATTTAGGCAGTTGAACTGAGTTCTGTTGGGTAAGTACTAGAATGGGCTACTTCAGATTAATGAACTTCTAAACAAAAACAAAACATCGATACTTATATCACACAATATGACTCAACCCTATATACCGAAGATATAACGAAAAATGTAAAAAGACGAACCCTGTGTTCAGTCAATATATTTTTTTATTTGCCTTACAAAAATACTTAAGTAAGACTCAGGGATTAACCGCGAACTTTTTTTCCGGTCCGGTCTAATGTCCGCCATATACATGCATTTACACCTCTATGTGTACATACATGCGACCGAATGTATTCTTATTTGGAAGATGCAGTTTTGATATGACGAAAAGCAAATAAAATGATTAGCTGGCATTCAATTTTCATTTATGACTTAATGTACCTAATGCGTTTTTTTTATGTTTAATGATCAAATGAATGACATAAACAGGTGAGTAGGTAGAGAATCTGCTAAGTGTTGTGACCAGTGGCGGATCGTGAGATCGATTTTGGGGGTGGGGAAATAAGAATCAAAATTTGGTACGCTCAAGTATGATAGACATTTTATTTTATTATATTATTTATTGCGTGTGCTTTTTGAACACTCCATGCGAATTAATCGTAGCGCTTACGACAGAAACAGCATTTTGGTATGAAACAAAAGGGTTTTAAAAGCTAATGCAATTCACTTTAACGGAAAAATATTGCCAGTGAGCCGCAATTACTCCTTGACCTTAAAAAAGTGGTAAAAATAGTCCTTTTCGAAAAAAACTGCAAAGTCCACCGGATTTATTCAAAAAAAAAAAAATTCTATTTTATATTATGCTAATATTATAGATTTTGAGACGAGCAACATGATTAAGAAAAATTTAGTTGACAATTGGCCTATACTACCATACACAACCGAACACACATTCGACGGATAATATTGAAACAATTGGTAGAAACACTAAAACACTTAACGAAATTTGATGCATTTTTTTTCATTCAACTATTATTTTCTTAAAATTGTTCCTTAAAGCGATTTAAAATTTAAAAATGATCAAAGCAACAATAATACTTCCATACGAATTGAGTAAGTACCACAATCAAATCAATCGAAACGCTGCCAGAAATGAAAAATTGAAACGAGTGCAGCTGTGCGTAATTACGCTGCCAATGCCATCAATATTATAGCAAATTGGCAACAGTCAGCCACCGAAATGTGCCTTTCCGTTTTTAATTTTCAGAAGTGATTTGTTTCTTTGTTGAATCGAAATGAAAAAGAAAACTTTGAAAAATTTAATGTTGCATGCCACACTTGTGTGTGCGGCAATGCAAGTAATTAATATTGCTTTTACAGCTAAAATACTAATAATAAACGGTATTGCTGTATTCGCAGTAAAAGCTTCTGGTATTGCCAAGCACTCGCCTGGCGCGCACGCTTTATTGATCACTGAGTGGCTAGAATGGCTGGACTTAACATTTCGTGCTTTTCCTAAAAAGCAGGTACGGCGAGGTTTGACTACTGGCTCGTACATTTTTTGTGGCAGTGTGTGTGAATGATTAGCTTGAAGCGCTTTTGAAAAAACAAAATTAGAAGTAAATGGTTCTTACTGACTTAAATCAGACGTTTTCTTTAAGGGTTTTACTTCGATTTATTAAATTAAAACTCAATAATTTTGATCGAGTGTTGACGGCTCTGAGATATAATTAAAGTAAACTCATTACTTGCATAGGTACAGTTTCTGGCCTACCCTGTGGCTTATTTGCTTTTTCAATTCTGGAGAGTGCCAAATTTGAAGTAGTCCTAAGGTGGAAAATCGTAAGTAGCGGCCGTTTTCTCAAGTGGGTTTTAAAATTTATCTGTCCTTTAAACACATATTTCAGAACGAAATTTTTTTTTAAAAGGCAGATAAATTTTAGAACCTACTTGAGAAAATGGCACTAATTCTACTATTATTATATGTAAATGTGAGAGATTTTGAATTGCAATGAAATTTGGCTCACAGAGAGGTTATAGGCTTGCCAAAGATATATAATACTTTTTGAAGAGAGCTGCCACACCTTTCAAAAGTTAAAATCCAATTACTTTGAAGGTTGTTTAAAATATAAACACAGTGGGGTGTCAAGCGAAAGGCGTTAAAAAACGTTTTTTTTTTTCGAAACTATTTTTAAAGAGAGTTACAACCGGTTCGAAAAGTTAAAATCAATTTAATAAATAAGGTTAATCAAATATTTGAATATGGTTGTCAATTGCTAAAAGTTAAAAAAGTTTTATTTAAAAAATAATAATTTATAAAGGGGTTGACACCTGCTAAAAAGTTCAAAGCTTATTTAAATTACTTGTGAAATGAAATATATGGGTGACGAACAGGAGAGGCATAGACAACCATTTTTAAATTTGCTTGAACAGTGCTGCCACCTGTTCAAAAAGTTTAAATAAATTTACTTTGTTAGTAAGATAACTAAAGTATTTTTAAGCAAGTACACAGTTGCCAAGCGAAAAAACGCGATTTTCTAGCAACTTTAAACTTGCACTTTGTTATACTAAATTTGAGTGGGCTATAAAACCGCATACTTAGAATTTTTCTAAAAAATCTGAATAAAAAGTTGCAAGTTAGTGTGCAAATTTAATGAATTTTCCTGAGTTTTGCACAAAGTTTAGAGATTTTATTATTATGTTTTCAGGTGTAGAATGAACCATATTTTTATAAAAAATTATCGAAAATAAATTAGAATAAGGAACTTTGCATATATTGCGAAAAATTCACTGTGCCAATACTTTTGTTCGGCACTGTACATACATTCTAACCCATAATTCAAGGAAATGGAGTAATCGGGACTGGCTTAATAGAGGTAAGCATTTGAGTAAGGGCATCGAAATGAGCAGCCTAATAATACTTATAGCATTCTGTATAACATACTGATGTCTAGAAGTAACATTTGGTAGCATAACGTTAAACCGCTTATCACGCGGCCGGAACTGCGGGAGAAATTAATTGTAAATAAATCCAAACGTATACGTTTTCAAGACAATAATTGTGTAAAGCTTTGTTACAATCCTCAAGTACAACAAAAGCAAATATTTCCGATAAATTCTTACAACTCTTTCCAATTAAGTGCATTTCAAAAGCACTCTTAATGTATTCCGTTTGTATATACATATGTAGATATGTATGTATATCTTTCCTTCGCTTCTGTAAAGCAACAATCATTTTAACTATTTTTGTTTTATTTCTTTTTATCTGTGGACTGCATATTTTGCTGCTTGCAATGCGCATCACCGGAATTCCGCAAATTTCTAAGCAAAAGGAAAAAATTACGCAATGGAATTTTTATAAGCAGAGAGACAGAAATGCTATTGTTACAGATTGCTGCAACAATCAAGCATCATTCTTAGAAGTTCAAATGCAATTGCATGCATGAGCGCATGAATTTATACATACATATTTACAGACACAAATATGAATAAGTAAATGTTTTGTAATGCGATGGGCATATTGGAATTCTCTGTTGTGTTTAGTTGTGAAATTAGTGTTAAGCATTGTTGTACTGACTACCACTCTGAATGCCAATAATAAATAAATAGAGCTTCCTTGTTTTACAATCAGAATTTTTATTGTTTTGTTTCCGGTCTATTGTAGGTTTTTTCTTTTTCTGGTGCATGAATAATACAGAAGTGGAGAAATGTTTACAGAAAGGATAGCAATTGTGGTGAGTAGAATTTATTCTACTCCTATACTTCTATAAGCGATTTGCTAAATTAGAATATAATTCAGTACTTATGCTATGAGCAGAGGCTTCCAATTACACAATAAGCACGAAATATGATCAGTGCTACTCTTTTAACAGGTGTGGAACAAAGGGAAAGTGTTGTCATCCCAATATTACACACAGATCCCCACTTCCGATTCAAAAGAATCCAGTTTTCCAAAAAACTTAGTTGAGGTACTACTATTAGCAAAGCGCAAGGAAAAATATTACAAGTAGCAGGAGTGCATTTAGAAAAGCCACGCCCGTTAAATGTTGCATGCTCCCATGTTGTTCGACGCCCAGAAGTAAGCACGACAAAATTTTTATTAAATGCGCAGCACTGTCAACAAAAAAAAATTCAAAAATCAAATATTTTTCTTGAAAATTTCACCGTATTAAATTTACTAAAATTGAATGGGTTACAAAACGGCGATTTTTTTGTTTTTAATATTATTAATTTCTTTTCTTACGTTGGTGTTACTTATTCAATAAATATTTACATAAATTGCCAAATTCGAAAGCATAAAGTATCTTCGAACTTTTGTTTTTGTTTTTTTTTTTGAATTGAAGTATTTAAGCGCTAAAGCTCCAACAAACTACTCCCCTCCGAAAGCCCTAAGTTCTCTAAAGCAACTTTCAGTTAACAAAACTAAATTGCGGGAAAATTGGTAGAAGCATTGCAACATTGAAATTTTTCCTATATTTCTATATCAGCAATGAGAAAACCTAAACTCGTTTTTGGCTCTCTTCAGCGCCAAACGAAGAGCGAAACGCGACCACCCAACTGTTTGCGTCAAAGTCTACACTTTTCTTGGTTTTTTTCGAATATCGCATTTCGAATGTCGAGCACTAAGAAGCAGCTAACGAAAACCGAACGCCTGCCAATGTTTCGATTTTACGTATACGCCACCGGATGTTGCAGCTCCCCACTGAAGCGCAACGGGGCTAAACGCTGTACAACGAAACTGCCGCTCCCACAGCTACGGCATTAGAACTTTCACTGTTAGCGACGCAGTTATCAGTGGCAGCGACCCTGTTGTTGTTGTTGTTGTTGAATTTCTTATCGCCACTAACCTTCACATTTTTCTTTGCTTTAGCCGCTTGCTTTGACACGCCGTACTGCCAATATTTACACCACCTAGCCTTCACGCTATCAACGCCGACTTGGTTGCCTTCAACGGTGTCACGCTTACATATGTCCATATATACATATATGCCGATACTGACGCAAACGTTGCTGCTGCCGCTGCCGCTGCCGCCTTTGTCACTGTTGCTTGCCATTTTGCCTTCGGCTTCGATTTCGGTCTGCGTCGACGCTGTACCCACGAATTGACGGCTGCAGCTTCGTCTGATAAACATTCTGAATTTATCATCAAGTCAGTTTGCCGAATGGACTACGCGAATTTGGACGTCTTTTGCTCTGATACGGCGGCGTGTGTGCAAACATCTGTGAATGTAGATAAAACAAATATTTAAAGATTTTCTATTGCAAAGATAAAGCAAAAATTGTTAAAAACAAATTTAAAATCGTTTTTTTTTTTTGGGAATTATATTAATTTTTCTTCTACTAAATATAACTTATAATATAATTGGCTGGGTAGAAGCGTGTAACTGAAAAGTGGGTGTTGTTTTTTTTTTGTTTTGAGGCAGTGTCCAAGAATGTTGAAAACTTAGGTGAGCACTACTGATATAAAACGATATAATTTAAAAAATGTCTAATAAGTTTAAAGTATAAATGAATTTGTGTAAAATTTGTGCAAAAAAAAAATTTAAATTTTTAACTTAAAACTTTATGAAAGTTCCTTTAAAAATATATTCACCTGATTTTTCTTCGCATTGTTTTGATATAAAATTTCCTCTTAATGAAATTTTTCTGGTCAAGCGCCAAAATGTGCGCTTCACAAGTTGTATTGATATTGGTTGCTTGAAGCAACAGTGCTAATAACTACAAGGTCTCATGCTACAGCAAACAGAAAAAGGCAGCAAAGATGCTGCTTCATGAAAATTGATAACAGCAACAACAACACGAAATCATATTCGATGGCCGGGCGTAGTGAATATATGAATTATTAGATATGAGTAAGAAAAAAGATTTTACTCATATCTTTGTATGTAGGTATGTGCATATATTTATTAACACACAAAAGTATTTGATAAAAACGAAGGTAGTTTTAAATCAAAATACACTGGCTTACAACAAAAATGTACAGTGGGTGCCACTATCCCTATCCAATGCCTATGCAGAATTGCTCGCTGATTCCAAAAATGGAGTTAATTTTTTTTTTATGGATAAGTTTAGGATATACTTATTTGCATATTGACCATTATGCAGCTAAAAAAAGTGGTTGCACTTAATCACGTACATATATCTCAAGAACCAATAAAATCGTAATGGGAAATAGGGAATATGAAAGGCTATAAAATTCTCCACAAACCCTGTATACATCACCTTTCGATGGGCTGCATAGTTTCTGAGAAATTAATTAATTATTCCTGACTTTTCGTTTTTTTTGGTAAAATTAAAGAAACAAGTAAATTTTAAGCAAAAACAAAACCGACTTCAATCCTTACTCCTTACTAATATTATAAATCCGAAAGTGAGTTTGTTTGTTTGTTACGCTTTCACGCTTTAACTACTAACCCGATTAAAAATTAAATTAAATTAATTCAAATAAATTACTACAATATGGGCATCAATCAAAATGATTTTCTGAAAGGGTTTTAGTTCTGAACTACATGAAGGAGGGGTTGCCACCTGTTTGGAAAAATCAAATTCAATTTGAATTAAGGGAATCAGATAATTGGAATATGTATCACAATATGGATGCCAAACCGAAGGGGTTTAATAAGGTTTTAGTTTTAAGAGGGCTGCCACCTATTTTAACCGCCGAGTTAAATTAATACTCAAATTAAAGTGTCAAACGTAAAAATTGTTTAGAAAGAGGGTTACCACCTGTTTTAAACCTAATTTCAAACACAATAATATTATAAGTTAAATTAATTATTACAATATAGGTGTTGATCGAAAGAGTCTTGAAAAGGCTTTATTTCTAAGCTACATACATACATACATATGTATGTATAGAAGAGTTTTCACATACAAATTTGAAAATTCAAATTCAACTTTAATTATAGGAATTAGATAAATACATATGTATGTACCATAATATGGGTGTCAGACGAAAGCGGTTTAAAAAGGTTGCCAACTGTTTAACAGGTTAAAATATAAATATTTACTATTTCAATCAAAATGGCTTTGAAAAGGCTTCCTTTCTAAACTACATTTAAGACGGTTGTCACCTCTTTTACGTCTCAAATTGAATTCAGAGGAAAAGTTGGTTGAAAAAGTACCACAATAGAAAGGTGTAGTAAACTTTAAATCTCCCATCCTTGGCATAGTTTAAGTATGTTGGGTTTTAATGAAATAAATTTCACCTAATGTAATGGGCGGGTGATGGCGATCTAGTTCTTATATAAAAATTTAAGGATACATTTAATTTCCTCATGATCAATGATAAATCAATGATCGGATCTAAACCAAATTTGTATGGGAGCACCTCTGAGGTGCATACATAGAAAAAAATACAAAAAAAAACTAAATATTCTGACGACTTCATAACATCTTCCTTATTTTGAAGTCGGTTAATAACAGATTCTGTGTCAATTTTTTCGTGTTTTTTAAAACCTGTTCTGCTACAAAAAAAAACCAAGCCACTAATGAAGAAAATCAATGATATATATAAAAGGAACGAGTGGTCAAATGAAAATGCACAAGAATTTTGTGTATGAAATAGAGATGGGCGTAGGATATTGGGACCCGCGACTGACCCACGAAACTGATTTCTAAATAGCCAGGTTGAGCGGTAGCGGGAAGGTCTTTAAAAATTTTGCAGGTGGCATAGGACCAAAATCCTTTCCCAACACTCCCGATATCACCCGCAACCGCCATAAACTCAAAAAATCTTCCCTAAAAACGTCGAATGAAATAAGCACTTTTTTATGTTTTGTTGAGACGTAAACGAGCAGCGTAGAAAAAAACATTGATGCCAGTTCTTCCATAAACTTTTGTATTACTTAAAACTAATTGAAAATACATGTGAATAGATTCCGGAACTCACAGGACCCGCCGTCCAATTTGGAAAAACACCGGAATGGGCGGGCTTGGGACTTAAATATTTAATTTCGGGATGGGCGGGATCGGAATTGAATATTTATTCCCGTGTCCATCTATAGTAAGATTTACGTGATTAAATGGAATATCGAGAACGTATCCGTAGAAAAAGAGCCAACTTGCTTTTGCACATCAACGAAAGATTATACATAGGAATTGTGAATTGGAGCATCCGGCGAGCAAAAAGAAATCACAAATTTTTGATCCAGAGATATTAGCGTGTAAATGGCGGATAGTGGAATAATAAAAGAGACTTAATTTTTTTTTGTTGCCTTAGCTATAATGTTATGCTTGAGTACTTACTAACGAATCAAAAAAACATATCGAATAGTTACAAGTTACATATTTATATACTTACACTCAAAAAAAAACTTCTCTTAATTGAAGAAAAAGAGCAATCAAAATGAAGAGAAAAATGGGAACGAAATAGCACTAAAAAAGTTGTATCCTTTTTTTATGCCTAATATTTCTTCAAAATGATAGATTACATCCACGGTTCCATATTTTCGTGTACATTTTTACACATTCCAAAGAAAAAACTCATTCGTGAGAATTTTCGACCTTAGAGTAAGAAAAGTTTTTCTTTGATCCTGAGATGGATTTTAAGCATTTTAACCAAGAAATATTGCCGTCGCATTTTCGTTTATATGATTTTTATTCATGGGAGAAGCAGTGGTAAATATGTATGTACATACATATGTATTATATGAAATCGTCATTTGTTTTTATTTTGGTTGTGTCAAAAAAAAAATTTTTTAAATTATTTTTCAAGACAATAATTAAATAAAACTAATTATTTCATGCTTAAACTCGTGCAAAAGGTATTGAAAAGTAAATGTTTATTTAGGCAAAATTTCACTGCAGAAATATTCATGGAAGTATATAATTGAGAAATAACGTGCAAAAACGTGTAATGTGTCACCTCAAATGCTAAAAGATGTAACAAACATCATCACAGAAATGAAGAAAGTCGTGGCTAATATACTGGCTATATAAAAATGTGCGGAGTTGTAATTCGATGAAATCCATCAATTCAATCAAAAAATTAATTTTGAATTTTTTATTGGCTAGGCCTTTTTGCATTTCAGGTGACAATATAACGGGTGATTTTTTAAGAGCTTGATACCTTAAAAAAAACGCATAAAATTTGCAAAATCTCATCGGTTCTTTATTTGAAACGTTAGATTGGTCCATGACATTTACTTTTTGAAGATAATTTCATTTAAATGTTGACCGCGGCTGCGTCTTAGGTGGTCCATTCGGAAAGTCCAATTTTGGGCAACTTTTTCGAGCATTTCGGCCGGAATAGCCCGAATTTCTTCGGAAATGTTGTCTTCCAAAGCTGGAATAGTTGCTGGCTTATTTCTGTAGACTTTAGACTTNATGAAATGTCAAAGCATACTGAGCATCTTTCTCTTTGACACCATGTCTGAAATCCCACGTGATCTGTCAAATACTAATGCATGAAAATCCTAACCTCAAAAAAATCACCCGTTACAAGGCGCACAAGTGTGCAGAGGTGGAGTTGTCATGCATTCGTTTGGGCACGACGAAACGATTGCTCTACCGTGATTAGGCGCTTAATGTGTGAAGTGCCTTATTGCTATGGGATATCATAAACTATCAAAATCTATATGTGTCTCCTAGTATATAAAATGGTGAATGAAAATTCAAAAAGATCTAGCTGGACAAATCACTACAAATGTGGGATGGTAGAAACATTAAAACATTTAGATACTTAACTTTTATTTATATGACAGTACTAGCAGCACAAATATGTTCGTAAGAATTTCTTGAGTCGTCGAAATACAACGGAAGCTAAATACATGTGTAGGTATACGTTGATTATAACTTGGTCAAATCTTTGAAACGTTCAACAAAAAGACATAAAAAAGGCAAGATACCGTTACCACAAAATCAAAGTTTTACTTTAAAACAAAGTTTGCTGAGTTTAAAGTTAGCAAACTTGGTCGAAGCAACTTCAACAAACCGTTACAAATTGGCATGCGTGGCAGCAGGCAGGAGCAACGTGTATATGTGTGTACAACGAGTATGAGTGCAGCTGAGCTTGCCATAGCGCCTAAAAGCATACTGTCGAAGCGTGTTCAGCATTTAATTTAATAAAAAACATATTTTTAAAAGTTTCACATTCCTTTTAAAGCGTTTTTTGGTTATGTTGTCATATCTCGCATCCATTACGAAAAAATAAACATATTGCTGGGAATTTACATATGTACATTAGACTGCATCACCAAACAAAGTTGCGGTTTTTCCGCCGGGATTACAAAATTTATTATATTCTAAGACGTCCACCAAAATATTTCGGAAAAATATTAAGATTTAAGCGAGCTGGACCAGTTTGAAAATACCTCCAAAAATGAAGTTTTTTATGAATAAAAATAGTTTCTTAAAGAACTTTTTGAAAAGAGTCCCCTCAGATGACAAATTAGATTAAGCTTAAAAAATCTGCATAAAAATATTTAAAAATCTTTTCAACGGAACCGTAAGAATGAGATTTTTGATGCTGTTTTTTTTACTTTTTTCAAAGTTTGGGTTACGTAAAACTTGAATAACTGGGCCAAAAATGTTCTGATTTAGATTTATGGGATCTCAGTAGAAAAGCATTTTCACACTGATTTGATTTCTGGCCAAAAAAAACGTCATTCGTGTCCCATCTTGTTTTTTCGAATACCAACACATCTTAATTCAACTTTGAATGACGTT
Source organism: Rhagoletis zephyria (assembly GCF_001687245.7). Taxonomy (NCBI): domain Eukaryota; kingdom Metazoa; phylum Arthropoda; class Insecta; order Diptera; family Tephritidae; genus Rhagoletis; species Rhagoletis zephyria. Next base: position 144,192 of record NW_016157928.1, read on the forward strand.
CGTTCATCCTACCTTTCTCCTCCATCCTTTGAATGAGTTTATTAGCAAAGAAATAAAAAGGGTTAGAAAATACCTTTCCATTGACACCTCTTAAGTCTAAATCGGAAGACTTTAGGTTCAGTTTTTGAAGTTTTTCCTATACCAATCTTTGAAAAAAGTTAAAAAACAGCATCAAAAATCTCATTACGATTCCGTTCAAAATTTTTTTTTATTTTTTTTTAATATTTTTATGCAAATATTTTAAGCTTAAACCGTTTTGTCATTTGAGGGGATTTTTTTAAAAAAAATTTTAAAGAAACTATTTTTATTCATAAAAAACTCCATTTTTGGGGGTATTTTCAAATCGGTCCAGCTCACTTAAATCTTAATATTTTTCCGAAATATTTTGGTGGACGTTTTAAAATATAATAAATTTTATAATTCCAATGGAAGAATAGTACCGATTTTTTTTTTGTATGGGGAGTGATGCAGTCTAATGTACATCCATAAATACATAGACCCACATTCATGTACATTGTACAACCTGAGTATGTATTATAAATACACGTGTGTGCATGTTTCGTTGTATACTTCGGCACAAATTTAATTTTACGTGACATTCTAAGATACATAACTGATCAAATAATATTTTATTCTTTTATTTTTCTTTATGCATATTCTTTTAAAATTTTTTCATTGTCGTAAATTTCTCATTTTCATTCGTTCTTGAATTGAGCACGATTAAGCGCTTTTTTTTTACTGAGATATAGTATATGAATATATGCTTATAAGTAAGTCCGGAGGTCTCTTGTGCACCCAAAAATTCATATGCAAATAAAGAAGAACATTTGTCTTAGCGTCTTAATTCGCTCATCTCACTGGAAATCCCAAAGTAAATATGACGAAAGTTGGTATAGCAAAAACAGTAGTATGAGCATCAGGCGCTTGGCGGCGCTTGAATTTTTAATATCTATTTGTATATTTTATAAGACACGCCTGACTACCATTTAAAGGAGTGAAGTGAAAAGAAAGGTTCATACAAATTGAGTTAATCACACATATGTATGTAGGTAACCCCTTTATACATACATATATACGTACTACATACTATGTGCAGTGGCGAACACACAAATAGATACTCGACGTTTTATCAAGTTTTCGATTTTTTCTTTTGTTTATTTAAAGTTTTTATTTTTATTTTTTTTTTTATAAAATTACGATTTTTTTTTACATGGCTTAATATTTACCAAGTAAGTCCAAACTTTAAGCTTTAAATTAGAAAAATCTCTAAGCTTTCAAACCTTTTAATCAGAATTCTTAGAAACTAAATTTTAGTGTAACAAAGTGTTAGTTTTAAGAAATTAGGACTTGCCGTTGATATTCTGATTTTTTTCCGACGGTGTCTTGGATTTTCTTCTATAAAAGGTATATATGGCTTCACTTGGCGTTTCCAATTAGCGTCAGTTGGCACAGAAGAGAAACGACTGGCGTGCTTTGCTGAACTCGGCCAAAATCGCATAGGTGGTTACAGCGCCAAATAAGACGAAGAAGAAGTCTATGTATGTTAGAGAGTTTTTTATAAAAAGGGAAATGCACAACTCCGTCAGCAAAAAAACAAATTGGAGAAATCAACACTAACTCCAACAAGCACTTTGTTATACTATTTAGTGGGCACAGAACTGCATACCAATATTTTTTCAAAAAATTCTAATTCAAAAGTTCAACATTTTTGTAAACTTTTCTACATCAAACTTGCGGTTTACTTTTACTAAAATTTAATCGGCCGAAAAGCCCTACCCCTATAGAAAAACTGCATACCTATAATTTTTAAAAATTCTGAATAAAAAGTATTAAATGTTTATCAAAATTTGTTGAATTCGTCGAATTTTTACAAATATTGTACGAAATTTTAAATTTTTAGTAACACTGTTTTTTGTAAAACAGTGAGCTATACTTTTATGAAAACAATAAAAACATTAAACAAACAAAACGGAAAGCTTGTCAAATTTTCGTGTTCCTATTTGTATGTCCGCTACCGTATTTATAGTAAATAAAGACATGTTCAGAAAATAAAGCCTTTACATTTTTCTGCTTCATTGAAGTGTTTCGCTCTCGTTGGCTTGTGTGTGTTGGCATGTACACTCAGCAACGGCCTTTGGCTGCTGGGGTTTTGGGGGTGCTCGCGCTCTGAAAAATTCGTGACATTTGCGGGTAAGCACAAAATCGAAGCGTCAGAATATTTTCTCTCAACTAATTGCATACCATAATGCATACCTTGTAGCAATACCTACTGGTTTGGTTTCTTTCTTAGGCGATGTTTTTAGTAATCCGATGCTGCGACAGGATGGGTTAAAAGCCGTTTGAGAAAGTAATTAACTCAAAAATTTTGTTAAAATATGCAATACGATAGATATAGATGTACGTGTATTTAAAATTTACCGTAAAATACAGTACTCAAAAGAATAACTTTATATACTTTATTTTAAAAAATGTATTATCTTCTTCTCTATCTCATTTCTCAAAGCTGTTTGGCGGAAATAAAAACTTTGCTTACTACCATTAAACTTTATGTAGCGAGAATTGGCTTTGCTGATTTCCAGATTACCAACCTAAGCCATTTGGCTTTGTGCGCCTCGGATCAGGAACATTTTTTGTGCATCTGTCCCGCTTTTGCAATGCCTAGTGGGAGTCTGTTCGTAAGTTTGGTACATTTTAAGCAAAATTTTTAAATATGTGGCAACCCTCCTCAAAAATTTTTCCAACAGTAATCTTTGCTGAATCTCCTTATTTTGGTTACCCGCATTGCAATACTTTCATTTATTTTATCCATTTAACTAATTTAAAGTTTTCAAACAGGTGGCAACCCTACTAGAAATTATTTTCAGCTGTAAGGCTTCTTAAACTTCCTTGGCTTAATACCTGTGCTGTGATATTTCATTTATTTTATCAATTTAAATAATCGAAAAAATTCAAACAGGTGGCAACCCTCCATTTTTTTTTTTTTGTTGTAAATGATCTTGGTATTACACCCAATAATTATATATACATATTACAAAAATATACAAATAAACACTTGTATTTATGAGTTACGTTTGACCTGAAAAGTCCAGAAATGTGCTATTATTACACGCGAGAATCTGAAATGTGCTACTCTTGCAATTGTGTAAGTCTACTGTTATAGATTCTCTTATTGAAAGTGGGAAAACGTGGATTTTAGCTTTGTTAAAATAAGTAAAATAAATACAAAAACCGAGGGTACAAAAAAAAAATTCTATTAATTTGCACACTACAAGGCAACTTATAAAGAACCAGTTGGTAGTGAGCTGAAATCAAACTGACTTTTTTGTGGCATCACCGTGTAAAAGTAGACAGTTGAAAGCAACGTAAAATAGTCGAGGCGCAGTTATGCCTAGTTCAAAAATAGCTAACTTTGTAGTTAGTTGAGTTTCCTACAGGGTAGTAACGCTTGTATGTGTAAATAGTACATATGTATGCATGTATAGATCTCCGTCTATTCGTAAGAATTCAATCACATAAACAAAAAGCCATCAGCAAATTCATTACCGTAATATGCTGGCATTATTTAGTATTAACAACACCAACTAGTTCATTAAATTTTATGCATTTCGCAAGCACGTTTTGGTAGAACACTAGCATACAATATTTCGAATAATTCTTCGCACGCTTTCTTCTACATTGTTAAAATATTCGAGCCTTTGTCGTCTACAACATTCACACTAAGTTTAAAGTGAGCTAAATCCAAATGATGTAATAAAGAATATTTTTAAGCTTCAGTGACTTTACGCCATCTCATAGTACATACATATACTAAGAACATTTTAAATGATTTGTGAAATTATTAAAAGTTGCCACAAAATACATACGTATCTTCAGGGCCGCTTTATATAAAGCAAAGAGAGCAGTTTTCCGCCTGACTGGTTACGCAAGTATCCTTTGAAATTTATTTTATAAGCTTCCAAAGTAATTTAACATCCAGTTTTAGTAAGATTAAATGTTCAATAACCGGCTGCCATAAACTGTTTAATAAAATAAAATTTAAGATGATTGCCGTAGTAAAAATAAAAAATAAATATATAATGGCATGTGGATGTACACTTACTTACATCTAAATTAGTGCAAAAAAAATTGATAAAAAGTTTATTTGAATTGTTGGTAAAATACTTATCGATGACTGTAGAAGTCTTAACTTAAATTTAGATTTTTCTTTGTGTTTTTTGCATATTGAATTTTAGGCCCCAGGCTTCCTATAAATGTACATATATATTCTCATTAATAACACTAACAGGGCTTAACGGTTTTTACGGATGGGTCAAAGATGGAATGCGGAGTTGGTGCTGGGGTTTTCATTGATAATACAATATAACCTAAAATTATCCTTCCGCCTACCAAAATATCCAAGTGTTTTCCAGGCCGAAACGTTTGCTATCAAGGAGGCAGTAGGATACATCAAAGAGAATATAGCCGCGAGAACGCAAGTGAATATCCTCTCGAATAACCAAACAGCTATTCAGGCACTTTCTTCTGACTCTGTTAGATCTTAGCTAGTGGATGAATGTAGGAGGGAGCTGGCCTATATTTCTGATCAATACGAAATTACCCTAATATGGATTCGGGGACATAGGGGCATCTACGGAAACGAGGCAGCAGATGAACTAGCAAGTAGCGGTTCCGCACGGAATGTGTCCCCCGCGGACATGGGCGCCTCGATCAGAAAGATTAAAACAAAAATTACCCAAATTTGTAATGCGAAGCCCAGGCAACGGTGAAACTGCACAGATCTTACTGAGTTGCCCGGCAGTTCTGGGTGTCCTACGACCTTCTCAAATACAAAGCTCTCTTAGGAATAAGCAAAACAAATTCCTACAAAGTTACTCCACTATGCAGATGGCACTGGTACGTTAGGGTACATGCCGAAAAGACAGGATTGCCCTTCAATAGGTTCTCTCGCAGCTGCGATGATCCGGGCTCAAAGGAGACAGTCGAACACTTGCTGTGCGAGTATCCAGCACTCGCAAGGATGAGACTAAAGACACTCAACAAACCATTCCTGCGGAATATTTCAGAGTGCAGCTACCTCTCTCCGTATGACTTAGTGAAAATGGCTGTAGGCTGCACGAGTTGTGAAATCAAAATGCCAAACTTTCTAATTGCTTGTCACCATGGTTACAATCCACTTAAACCAACCAACCAAACCAACACCTTACTCCAATGGTTCGATTTCCGGAAAAGCCGAATCCTTAGTCCCCTGTCGGATGTTTCGTCCTTGAGGCTGAACTTTCCGATGGTGTGACCAAGAATCTCTTCCTTTCCTACCCTGCCATTTCGCCAGTGTGCTTCAAGCGCTCACAGAAGAAATTTTTGTAGTAAATAAACAAAACTGGTCAAAACGTCACTTAATTTCATTAGCTGAATAGAAGGGTATGTATATGGAAGTTTTGATGACTGGGAAATATCACTTTCTCGCTCTGACAGGCGTAATTTAAGTATTGAACTCCATGGAATGCCATTTCGTTTAAAAAGCTAAAAAACAAAGTTATGTTATAAAGCAACCCAAATCAATTAGAAAATAAGTCAAAAGTACTTTTAAGCAAAGTAATTGATTTTTCTATTTTTATTACTAACTGAAACTCTTGTGCTCAAACCTCAGTACATTATTCATCTATCTAATAATTGGCATTTCGAAGAAGTCATCATAGAATTAATTTCCATTGCTTTCTTTTAATTTAATTGTATTCCAAAAAAATATTAGATATACACAGCAGCACAACACTGCGGCTAAAAGGAATACCACCCACGTAAAAGTAAATCTCAACTAAATTTAGAAAATATTTACGCATTAACGCGTAATCTGTTCCGCAACAACATTTCAATACTTCAAATATGAAAACATACTTTTCACATTAAAGTTAGCGTGTAACACTCCTATACCACGAAAACATAAAAACACAAAGGTTTCATTAAAAATCCATTAAAGAATGTTTTAGCGGAACCTCGGCAAAAGTATGCGACTTTGCATAGCTGAATAGATATGAATTGTATACCCTGCATTTGTATGCGGATATTCTTCTGTAGGTATATATATGTATATATGGATGTATGTATCTGCTATGTATGTACAGCTATGTACAGATTATGAATCTGTAATAAAGTTGTGCTTTTCAGGAAAATTGTGTTTTCATAATGACCATCTCTTATTAAAATTATGAATATTATAACAGAATTCGACTAAAATATTGTGCAGTGGCTAAAAGCAATAACAATAAAAAGGCTTATAAGTAAGAATGGCTTATGATAATGGCGGCGGCCCTACCATGAATTCAAATACAAAACAAGTGTTCAGCAGACAAGGAAGTAAAATGTATCAAAATTTCTACGCCGGATAGGAAAAATGAAGAAAAAAAAAACAGACAACAGTAACGCAAAGTCGTCCTTAACTAGCCACAAAATGTTAGCTAGAGTACGTGCATACAAACAACAACACAGAATAATAGAAGCATACCAGCGAGGGGAAGGACCAACATACATACGTATACATATGTATATATATGAAGTAAAGCAACAAACCAACCGCGCAATCCACGTCAGCCTTGCCATGAGCCAACCACCATCTACTAGACAGACAGTCAGCGTAAAAATTTATAAAACTGTGGGAAACGTTTTGCAAAATGCCACATTTTTTATATTTACACGCATATTCGTACTACACTTACTTGTACAAGGCAAAGAGTTTAGGGGCACGTGTACGTCTGTGGCTGATCTATCCCTGTAGGACAAAAATGTACTAAGAGAGAGATTGCATTTGTAATTTTAAAATTTAAAACGTTGTAAAATTTGTAAAATATGTATATTTATAACTCTAAAAATCAACTTGTGAACCCCCATTTCTTTTTCACGCCGTCGAGTTTCGCAGGATCACTTTGGGGATCACTTTGGGAATCACTGACCTACATGTATCAATCGGCAACAATATATTCAATAAAATTGGTTTAAACTTATACAAATTTTTCGCGCAAGGTTGGAACCTCCAAGTGCGTGAAGGCTACATACATATATTCATACGCACAGCCAAGTTATTTGCTTCGTTTAGTGGAAAAATGCCAGCATTTAGAATTGTTCAACTTTACAACAATGCGCATGTAAAAAAAAAAAAATTAAAAACAGAGGGGAAATAAATGCGAAAATATGTAATAGGTGAGCGCAAATGTGTATACGTAAAACTTGTATCTGTGCTGAGCGAGGGGCTTGAAAACAGAAAAACAAAAAAACCGATGAAAAGGAAAAATGAAAAAACTGTAAATGCCGCTGCTGCGGTAAATGCATAAACTGCGTGCGTTTGAAACGTTTGCGTTGGCATAAAAAATTAGTGCTATCAAAAGAGAAATGCACTTTATTTTATGCAGCCATTTTGGTGCCGACTAGGCTGTAGGAGGCCAATCTATTTATTTTTTTTTTATAGAAATTTGCGCTTTTTACTTTCGCATACAACAGTAGAGGTTTACCATATACGCGTATGTCAATTCAATCAAATATTTAGTATCACAAATGGGTCTAAAGTATGCAATTTCGAAAAGAGTGAAATAAATCAAGCTTAAGCAGATAATCCGCAATATGGTATGTTTTATGTTGTTGAGTTATTAAACGAAAAAGACAAAGCTATTTGCTACCCAAAATACATTCGATTTAAATAATTAATTATATATATATATTATAATTTAAATTAAATCAATGATGCTAATATAATTATTTCAATTTTAATATAAATAAAAAATTTTAAATTCTAATTTCATTCATAAAACATACATAAATATGGGCAGAAATAGTTTTGCCATAAAAAATAGAAATTAAAAAAAAAAACATAATTTTTTTTTTAAACATAATTTTTTTTTTTTAATTAAGTTTAAAAATTAAAAACAATGCACGACACTGAACCGCTTCGCCTGAAGTGTCGTTTGGTATGAAACGGTTGGGAGAGCTCTTTCCCAACACGTAGATGGTTGTCGTCAGTTCTTCCCAAGCGCGTTTTTTTCACGATTTATTTCTAAGTTAATCCATATAAGATCTGTATTTTTTTCTGTAGGGGAGTGACGTTCTTTGTCGTACTAGTTGTTCTCTCAAACTCGCTGAATACTGACTATCTATTCGCCTTCGGCTTTACGTTATGAGCAAAAAATAGGGTTCTACTACTCGCTTGTGTCAATTTATTGAAAAGCGTGAAGGTGTAAAAATCGTAAAGACATTGCAAGTCTGATATGATTGCAACTTTTCAACACTGAGCTCTTTCCTCGCCCGTTTTCTCGTTCGCATAGATTTTTGGTCATCGTAAATGTACGCACATCCAATACACTAGGAGCGTTCCGTTCATTTATCACAAATTTATCGATTTTGTTTCTCGTTTTTCGATCCACAAATAGACCCGCAGCTTGATAGAACTTTTTTATGCTGGAACGTTTCGTCATTGAGGCTAAATTTTCCGACACTGGGGCCAAAGATCGTTTCTTTGACCACCATTGCATTGAAATTGCTAAGTAAGATTTTATATAGCAACGGGGCTGGAAACAACAACGGGGTGAACAATAGTACTCGTCGATGGAGTCTCTCTCCCAACGCAAATCTGACGCATGCAAACTCCTTTAGATGGTAGCTGTAGTAGATGTCGCAAAGTCTCTTGTTTTATACCTTTCCCCATCCTGGAAATGAAATAATCATATTTAGCCACTCTCTGGTGAGTGGTTTTCTGCACCCGGAACCATCCTACACATTTTTATAAAATAAAAAAAAACGATGATTTTTAAGCTAAGCAATAAGCAAAAGACAGAATGACAACTGAAAATGGCAGCACACAAATCGAAAGGCTTGACAGCTGTTGGAGCCTATGAATGCTACCGACTTGCATTGGCACACAAAAAAATAATCGCAACTGAAATTGAGAAATAACAACACACACAAACATATGTGCTTGTGTTCATGCATCCATAGCGTTAGATCTTAGTTATTTTTTAGACTGAAAGGTCACTCCAAACCAGCAAAGTGTAACTTACCAACTATGAAAGAGAAACACGAACTGCATTCAGCAGATTACTGTAGGCGAAGGTCGAGTATGGAGCCTCGAAGTGCCAGACAGTTTACGTACATATGTACATAAGTGTATTTCTATATATACTTACCATACTGCTTTACATGAGATTATGTCAGTTGCTGTGAAAATGCTGAACTTGGCATTTCAATTGCCGAGCTTTTAAAAAGCTATTTTAGAGCTGCAGACATTCATTTTTTTTCGTTTTTTTAAGTATTTTCCACTGGGCATTTTGCTTGTGCCTCAACGCCTTTTTAAATGAAAAAAAAACACACACAAATAAACTTGTCAGCTGAATTGAGCCAAGTTGGGGAGTGCCTAAAAATGACAGCAGACATCTATGTAGTGGGCACAACAACAAAAAAGGATTACGCTTGGCAAAAACCTTAAAAAAATTGCTAGGCCGTTACTAAGCCGCAATGAGCGCATCGACAACTAACGAAATTGAACAGCCTGATTGTGCTATAGAACTGTTTTGAATTGCATGCCAAAAACGTTCAAGATCCGCCATACGCATTGCTGTGAAATTCAACACTGCGGTGTTTGGAAAGTTTTGCAAATTTTACTCAGCATTTATTTCACGATTTGACAAGCAAAATTGTTTCCATGGAAAACCAAAGCGTACGACTTAATTAAATTTCCAGTTTATAATTTTCTGAATTTTCAAAATGTGCGCTTCAAAATACATATGTATAAATGCATCATAGTTGGCTAAATACTGAAACCGAAAATAAAAAATGAAGAAGTATATTTACACACACAGGCATATATGCACACTCATAACTAGCAAATGGAATTTTCACCAGCAGAGTTTCTAGAAAAGAAATACTAACAAAAACCACATAAATCCCGTCAAACCACGCTGCGCAAAATATATGCGAAATGCCACGTCAAAATGACTGGTTGTGAAAAGTTTTCGAAACAAAGGCTTTGGCAAAAATTTAAACCCGCAACGCAGCGTATTGTGACCCCCCATGTGGGCACATTGTAGGTGTGCATGTGTGTGTGTGTGTGTGTGTGTGTGTGTGTTGGTAAAGCACACATGCAATTTTGTATATTAAGCTTTTATACAAAGTTGAATTGACTCAACCACCAACCAGTTTGCACTCATACGCTGGAAAGTAGGCATAGAAATATACGGTGGAGAAAATTGAAATAGAAAAAGACATTTTAGCAATTTTTGCCTATTTTCTTTGTTTTTATTGTAAATAAAAATTTCAAACTTTGTACAACATTAATAAAAACTCGACGAATTTCAAAAAAGGTTCATCAAAAATTAAAATTTTTCAGATTTTTTTTTTGTAGCTCACTAAATTTTAGTATAACAAAGTGCAAGTTTTTTGTATGGAGCAAATAAGGAACACCTTCCGCAAAACAAAAATCCGAAATTAACGCCAAGTCCTTGCTACTTCAAAATTGAACTTCATTAGATTAAAATCAGGGACCGAACATAACAGTTATTAATGAAAACTGTCATTGAGAAATTCACTATGAAGAAAATGTTCTATAACTAAGTGAAATATAGCAATCGATTTCACCGAGAATCAAACTTGTTATAACATTTTTTTTGTAATTTTTATGCAAAATTATTAAAAGTAACAATTATTTTTAATTTTTATTTTATTAATCTAAAATAACAATTATTTTTGATTTTCAATTAAATAATCTGCAAATAACAATTATTTGCGCATTTTATATTGTATGGCTTAGATAACAGTTATTAAAGACTTATTTATAAAATTCATAAATAAAAATCAGTCAGTGACTTTTGCTTAGATAAGTCATAATTGTAAATCAGTCACCGACTTTTATTTTTTAAGTCACACTATAAAACTGCATACTGAGAGTATTTCTAAGAAATTTAATTAAAAAGCTCAATATTTCGTTGCAACTTTGTCGAATTTCCCTAATTTTTGTGCAAAGTTTGAAATTTTGACTTACATGGTTTTTGTTAGACAACCAGCTACACTTTTCCACAAAAATGATAAACGTGAAGGCGGTAGCTGCTTCTCGATGAATGTCGTTGTTTCAGCGCCTTTACAATATCGGATTCAGTGCGTTTGAATGCCTTCTGGTTTGTCTGGGAGTAGGTTCTGCTTGAATGTCATTGCCGTACGGCAATATGTGTGAAGCAGTCGTCAGTGTCTGAAATTAGAAGTCAATTAATTTTGGGGAGAGGGCACATAAGTAATCCACCTTAAGTTGCTGAGCATCTTTTCGGGTACTATGTGTCACTAAACCACAATGGAGTTTCAACTCTGAACTCTAGCATTGTCTGTTTAGCTGAAACTCAATATATCATTCACGCTGTCTTTCATCAGTGGTGAATTTGTAATTGTTCCACTTAAGCTGGTTTCCTGATACAGGGGCTCCCTGGAAGCAACACCGTTGAAAAAATATCGAACTTCTTCAACTACTTACATTTGTCGTAGAAAAGTCAACCGTTTTTCCTGAATTTTCTTTTTCAAAAAACATTCTGAAAGTTTATGGATTTTCATGAAATCAATTTAAGTGCAAAATGGTCTTTTGTTTGAATTCAATATATTTAGATACTGACAGGAAAAATAGTCATTTTTGACTTAAATTGCTTTCATAAAACCTGTAGTAAGAGGTCAACTTTTTGTGAAGGTAGGTTAGGTTAGGTGGCAGCTCCAAATGTCAGGAGCTCACTTAGAAAATTATGAGATTATCCTTTGTGATACCACATTCTGCACCACGCCACTTAATCGCCGCCTCGAGTTGCTTACTAAACTAACCAAAGTAAATACTTCAACCTTAGCCTTAGTAAACGCTGGACACCTAATAAGGTGATGTTGAGGTGACTCCAACTCGCCATCTTCCAAGCAACTTCGACATGCGGAATTCAGCCTTACTGGGTGAATACCGATTGGACGTGACCCACTAAAACCCCACCAAAATTGAGAGCTGTAGCTTTGTAACCGTGAGAAGTGACCTCTGCCTCACCCTGTCCAAGAATATACCACATGTGATGAAAAGCACACCCAGCCGGTCTTCATCTAGCGATAATATTTCAACAGTAACTTCCCTGGCCAATTCGTCAGCCACGCAGTCTCCCGCAATGTCGCTGTGAGCCGAAACCCAAAAGAGCCTAATACAGGAATATTTCAAGGCACCCCAGTCCTCTTAATGCCATCATAACTGCTTGGCTATCGGAATAAATGCATATAAATGCACCGCCTCCCACAAATAAATACACTGCAGTAGTCCGGAAGCCTAAACTTAGTACAGATAAAAAGCTCTCGACAAACGAACTGTTCACCAACCCTGCCCTCCAGTTTCGATCTATCCTTGAAGAAGTTCACTGCACCCCTTCTTCAGAAGTACCGCCTTGAGAGTAAGGGGCCATAAAAGAAGCTCACTTCCATTTCGGAGACGCAGCAATCATTACGCTCAAGGATGAAATCGAAGTCCCTCAGAACTTCAGAGTTTCCAGTCCTGAAGTCGGTTAACTATTCAATTTCCGTGAGTCTAATAGCTGCTCGCGCTGCGGCAGTTTTGCCTCCAACGTCGACAGCCACTACGTTTAGCATTACGATAAGTGTAAATATAGGGGTGGTCCGCAGTGCCCCACTTATACCAATGAAGTCAGCCCATTAAATTTGCTCTAGCTGCTTAGATAGTGTAGCCTTTTCATGTAAGTTCCACCAGACTAGGACGTCATAAAACATAATAGACTTGACTGTGGTCTCGTAGAGCCAATAGACAACTTTGGGTGAAATATCCCATCTCTTTCTAATGGGTGCTACGTTAGTGTAAGGACACTAACGCCTTCTTTGCCTTTCCCGCGTTTTTCGACCTCCACGACAACTTCCTCTCAAGGATCAAATAATTGATCCCAAATAATTGACCTCCGCAGATAGCTATAAGCGCTGACCTCCAACAAAGTGAATGAAATCAGTTCTGTCTTACTTGGCTTGACGGCGGCGCCACTTTTGGTCATCGTAGAGATAACATAAACATTAAAATTTAAAATTTGGTAAAAAAAAACGGATGAACTATTCAAATGTCATGAAACTTGCGCCATATTTTAACTTTTTCAACATGTTTGGAAAATAATTTGATGCATTTCGTAAACTTAGATTTCCGCCATACTTTTCAGTTTTTTATACCTTTCATGAGCATGAAATGGTATTATAACTTTGGTCCGATGTTTGTAAGTACCAGAACAAAAAGAAAATTAAAATGTATACTTATATGATCAGAACGTCGAGCTGAGTCGATTTAGCCATGTCCGTCTGTCCGTCTGTTTGTATGAAATCTAGTCTCCCAGTTTTCGAGATATCGGGATAAAATTTGGTAGGTGGGTGTATTTTTATAATGTATTAATCATTTGTCGGAACCGGAAGAATCGGACCACTATAACATATAGCTCCCATACAACTGATTGTTCCGATATGAGATTTTTCGTTATAACTTCTCCATTTATGCAGCTACGAACATGAAATTTTGTAGTGCTTGCACCCAATATCAACAGAATACTTACAGTGAAAATTACAAAGATCGGGTCACTATAACCTATAGCTCCCATACAACTGATTGTTCAGATATAAAAGTTTTCGTTATAACTCCTCCATTTATGTGGATAGGACCATGAAATACGCGCTGTTTTCACTAATTATCAACTGAAGACTTACATTGAAAATAACAAAGATCGGGCCACTATAACCTGCAGCCCCCATACAACTGATTGTTCAGATATGAGGTCTTTTATCATAACTCCTCCATTTATGCAGCTAGGAACATGAAATTTCGCACCATTTTACGTATGTAAAATTTATTTATTTTAAGTATGTAACTCCTCTATCGATGTATGCAGATGTATTCAAAAGCTGTCAAAGTAAAATTTGCAGATGTTCATGAAAGGTATGAAGACTTCGGCATAGCCGAAGACAGCGCTGCTCTTTCTTGTTTTTTTTTTTAGTTTTGCGACTTAACCCTTTTCCAGCATGATCCAGCACGCAAGTGACTTTGAATTAAGGCAAAACGAGCTGGGAGGAGTTGTGACATTGATCAAACCTTATAATAAGGAAAATAGTTTTTTTGGTGTTTAGGTGTTTCCCTCAGGCTAGGAGCACGCTGCTTTCGAAACGAACATCCGTCATCCTATATCAAATTTGGTCACCACAAACCTGGGCAACACAAACCTTTTTCCGCGTTTTGACATATCTTCAGTGTAATTTTTCGAACGAAAAATGACGAAAATGGTTTGTCTCCAAAACAAAATTGACAAAGGTTGACGGAAATCCGTTTCAAGATACATACAGTGCCGAACAAATGTATTGGCACAGAGAATTTTTCGCAATATATGCAAAGTTAATTTATTCTAATTTATTTTCACTATTTTTCAATAAAAACATAGTTCGTAAAAAACATAAAAAACAATTTCTTTAAACTTTGTGCACAACCCAGGAAAATTCAATAAATTTGCATACTAGCTTACAACTTTCTGTTCAAATTTTGTAGAAAAATTCTAAGTATGTAGTTTTATAGCCCATTCAATTTTAATATAACAAAGAGCAGCTTTTAAGTAGCTAAAAAATCTCGCTAATTTTTAGCAATTTTTTTTAGTGGAAGGTGTTGCTCATTTTCTCCATACAAAAAATAATTGTCGATCATACTTTGTATGGAAGACCCTGAGTGAAAAAAATTGCCAAAAATCAACGCGATTTTTTAGCAACTTCAAGATTGCACTTTGTTATACTAAAATTAGAAGGGCTATAAAACTGCATACTTGGATTTTTTAATCTGAATAAAAAGTTGCAAATTAGTATGCAAATTTGTTGAATTTTTCTGAGTTTTGCACAAAGTTTAGAGATTTAGTTTTTATGATTTTTGGTGTAGGGCGAACTATATCTTCATAAAAAATTATCAAAAATAAACAAAAATAAAAAACTTTGCAGATATTACGAAAAATTCTCTGTGCCAATACTTTTGTTCGGCACTGTGCTCAACTGCTAGTGAATGTGCTCGCACGTCAAATATCGAAAACTTTCTAAAACGCTGTGTTCCACAAAATACCTCATTCTGACTTACACGTACATTCATTAGTGTGTGTATTAATACATTTATGCGTATATGAATGAACGATGCATTCTTTATCGAAGGAGGATGATAAATCTTATGAATTTTCAAAATTATTTGCAAATAAACTCAGCAAACACTACCAAGATGAAATTAGGAAGCGCTATAATTATTGCAAATTATTAGAAAAAATATATTATTGTAGTGCCTTATAGCATGTCTTCACCAGAAAGTTAACCATCCCAAATTGCTCTTAACCACATCACTAACTAATGCTATCCACACTGCAGTTTGAAGAAGATGCCAAATTATGTTCTAATGTCAATTTTGAAGATATTTGTGAAGATCGGCACATCGTAGAGCGAGACTTAGTTGATAATTTCAAAAGTAATTTGAGCTTCCAATTAAAAAAAAAATAAATAAAAAATATTGACGTTTATTTTAACTAAAAAATTATGCCTGCCCAGCAAACACAGTCTCTAACGTTAGAGAAATTTGGATTTCTACATTAGATAACTAGGGTATTTCTCTAATCGTTCTCGAGTCGATGACGAAGTTAGAGAACTACATTAGAATTCGATTCGAGAACGATTAGAGAAACAACGAAAATTCAAATAAGTGTAAATAAGCAATATTCCAAATGAATGAATCATAATTTTTTTTTAAGTTCAAATAATTCATTATTATTTTATTGCAAATACATTTAATAAAAATTTTACAAACAAAGCGTTTTATTTAATAAAGCAAAATAGCAGTTTGAAATTCAAATTCGAGTCCCATTAGAGATCAACATTAGAATTCGATTAGAGAATTTATATTTTCTCGAGTCGAGAACTATGTCCCATTTTTGTTGAGATTGATATGATTCTCGATAGTTTTTCGAGTCGATCTCAAACGTTTGAGATTGGAGAATGTGGCTAGTTCTCCAATCATTAGAATACAAACCTATACTCTCTGGATGTTTCATGGTTACTTACTCCATTTGGCTGATTCGCGTAAAAGTGATTTCATGTTACCGCCATGACATACCTAAAATATTTGCATAAAAAAAGTTTTCTGTAATTTTTTTTTTTTTTGATTAATTTAAAAATACAAATTTTTAAAACCGTAGCTAGAGCACAAAACTTTTGTTTCGCAAATGCGAATAACCAAACATTGTGGCAGGCAGTCAGTAACCTCGTGGTCATGGCGTATACGTAACAATTAATTTGAATCGTTTTTTTTTTTTCTTCTCTGCATACAGTGCTACGTAGCATTTTTTTATTGTTTATGTTGTATAGATGTATAGCGCAGCCATGAAAATTTCATTTTCACTTGTTGTATTTTAGCATCATAGTTTGTTGTTGTTGTGTCTGTTGAACCTATTTTCCTCTTTTATTTTCTCTGCATGTCCGTGTGCGACCGCGTGTGTTTGCATATATGTATAAATACATATATACGAATACACGTACGCATTTATGTAGAGCGCATATATGTATAAGCATCTCATCTTACCAGCAACACCTTTTTTGCGCTTCAAATTATCCTCTACTTTGCTGATGTTCATGCCGCGATGGCTGTGGAAAATAAGCCACGGAATAGCTATGCCATTTTTGTTTTCCTTACTCAACAAAAGCTTATTCATAAAACTTTCAGGATTTTGCTTAAATACACATATTAAAGTAAATGGGTTTTCTGTGCCGTAATTTTTTATTTTTACTTTTATTTTTATTTTTTTTTAGTTGCTTTACTTTTCCCCACTAACATTTAATTTTTAAAAATTCATATTTTCATACAAATAAATTGGCTTCCACCCAACGACCTGGTTCCCTGTCACAAGTCGTTCAGCTGTTTGCTTTTTGCCTTTATAAGGTAAATTTCAGTCAAATCAGCATCACTTTATAACTTATCCTTTCAACTTAACTGGTTTTTCTTTTCAACAGCATCAATTTTCCTATGACATATTTTCTAACTATGTATTTTACATTTAACTTTTTCTCTTTTGTACTTTCTTTTAAAAGTTTCAAACTTGTAGATCTAACTTTTCTATAGAGTGGAAGCCTAGAAAATATAACATTACGCGGCACAGATTAAGTGGTGTAAGCTTAAAAAGTTTTCTTTTATGCATTTCTTTTGAGTTTAGCTTGGTAGAACTTGGCCGAATTTTTAAAAGTTTAAAATAGGTTCAAATCTTAATCCAATGGAATTTTTTAAAATGTTGTTAGAATTAAATTTTGTTAAGGAAAAAGTACTAAATCTTTAAGTAGATTTAAATAAAACAATAATAATGATATGTTACGTTAACTAAAAATTCACAAGCAATAACGGCAATAAAAAAGTTGTGTGTGGAAAGTGAAACCTCTTCTGAGGCAAACACGTTTTTTTTACACCCCTTTTACGGCTGAACTATATTTCTAAGGTATAAAGAGTTACATATCATTGGAAGGGCATTCTAATAATCAATTCAAATGATACTAAGGCTACGTATAGAGAAAGACAAAGAGAAAGATAAAACTGAAAAATGAGATATGTTATGTTATGTTGTTATTTTATGGAATGTAATGGTATGTTATGTTATATTATGTTATTTTACGTTATGTTATGCTATGTTATGGTATATTATGTTATGCTATGTTATGCAATGGAACGTTAGTTAATATTATATTATAAAATTCTATGTTATGTTATGTTATGTTACCTTTTATTATGTTATGGTATTCTGTGTTATGATATGTATGTTATTTTATGTTATGTTAAGTTATATTATAGTATATTATGCTATGCTGTGCTATGCTATGTTATGTTTTGTTATGTTATGTTATGATATGTTATGTTATGTCGTTCAACGCAATTCACCTCAATTCACAGCTCATTTCAAATCGCCTCAAACCAACTCCCCCTAGTTCATCTCAACTCACCTTACTTCACCTCCCCCCGACTCACCTCATTAAAACGCAACTTTAAAACTTTAGTGGTTGAATTTCATTTCAGCTACAATTTCGTATCTATCGGAAATGTGGCACTTACAACTGCAAAAAAATATAATGTCAGAAGGATTTTAACTTTTAAGCCTCCCCTCCCCTAGCATATAAGCATTCTTTTTTTCTTTTTAAACAGCCTAATTGAATTTTAACAAATTTGTTTAGCCAATTGTCTCACTTCCCGATTCTGTCGCCTATTCTTCTTTTGTTACCGTTGACAACAAGTTAATGCGATACGACAAAATTAATCGCCACAAAATTGAATGACAGCAAAATGGGCGTAGCAAACGCACACCTACGAGCTTTTATTACAACAGAAAAAAGGCTTGACAGCTCGCATTCGTCTACATATGCACTTATGTATGTATGTAGTATGTATATGTATGTAGGCGGCACATTTGTATGTACGATTATGAATTTCCATCGCAGCTGTGTGTAATGTTATTAGTTGGCTACCAATGACCAATTGTTGCGTGCTTATTCGCGTTCTCGTACGCTCGTAAATTTAATTGATTAGAAAGCAACGCGACCGCATTTTCTAGCTCCATCAGCCGTTAGTTAAAGATGGTAGTGGCCTAACAATTGGTTTAGTTTAGCTATTGGTGGGGAACGACGACGCATATGACAAGCCAACAATTAACACGCAATTAGCACTTTACAGGCGGCAGCAACCAACTAAATACATATTTCACACGCGACCACACCCAGTGTTTAACAACAATGCCTAAGGGGTTTATAACTACGCGCTTTTTCTGGTCTTTTTTAACGACTCTGATTTGCTACTGATTTTTTCAGTAGCTCTATTAGAACGTTGGCATATATTCAACAATTTATAATACAAACATACATAAATATGCATGTATGAATGTACGCATGTACATTATGTTTTATATGGAGTATACATTTCACAAACTAGCTGACATTTGTGCTTCTCACAATTGCTTTGGTTTATTGCCTTTGTGATTCTACAGTCATATAAAAATATTCGCAGCAGCAGCCAAATGGCAATTAACAGCCCACAATTGTCAACACAACAACTCCATGCATCGTGTGAATGTATGTAGCTCACGGCAACAACACAAATGGCAAAGAGTAATTGTCGGACGCACTTGTCACTTCACATTTGTCACCGGCACTATTGTTTTCATTGTGTGATTTGGTGTTATTGCCGTTACCCGCTGTGCATATTTTTATTGCTCTGCTTTTAGTACTTTGTATTGCACGAATCACCGCTTTTCTCAGCATATTTCGTTTTTATATGACAATTTTGAAACAATGTTGGGTAGGTGATTTTTTATTTTATTTACCTTTATTTTTCTAGGACGAAAGAGTTTTTTTATAAGTTCGCCTCCATCTTTGGAGTGTAGGCACAATGCAGTGAAGGCTAGATGGCGTATATGTATTTTCGCATTTTCCACAAGACACGTCCTCCTTATACCCACGTATATGTACATACATAGTTTTTATACTGAAGAGATAACGGATGCAGTGACTCAAACAAATGACTACCTAAATTTTTTATAAAGTAATTTATATGTCTTTGGTTAAGGTTTGGACGTGATTTTATAGAAAAATAACAAAAAAAAATTAGCTCGAAAAACATTACGAATATTCAACAAAAAAACAACACGTGGTCATTTGTTTGTATGTACATATGAACACGCACAGAGGGATTCTAAGTGTAATACTAAGCAAATTTTCCGAAAAAATTATGGGTCTAAAATTTATTTGGAATTTTGCAAATTTTTCGTAAAGAAGAGCTTAAATTTTTTATAAAATCTGCACTTAATTTTTTTTCGAGAACTTCCATCAGAGGGCGCAACAGCGAAATATTTCACTTTTTTCGAAACCAATTTTCGCAATTTGACAAACTTTAATTTAATTTTAGATCAAGGATTTGTTCGAAAGATTTGCTTAGAATTACTACAATGCTATATGCGCATAAATTGTCAAAATTTATCAAATTTATCCGCCCAGATGTTTCTATATAGTTACTTTTTGCAATATCCAAGAGACATGCTTTTCAGAGGCTTAAAATTAAACCTCAGAGAATTAATTAAATTTTCCACTTGGGCGCTATATGAATGTCACGCAAAAATTAAATCAATATGCCATGCCACACATGCAAACAAATTATCACCTAACCGAGATGTGGAAAATATAACACATGTGCAGCGTGTGAAATATGTTTGTCATCATATACAATGCATACATACATACATACAAATATTGAAAATTACGAAAGCACACAGTGTATTTACCCAATTTGCCAAACGACTACGTAGCGACGTCGTTACCGACTCGTTTTGGTGAACAATTTGTTCGCCGGCGACGTTAGCAAACGACAAAATTTTCCTATAATTTTCTATACAAAATTTAAAATTTTCGATTCGTACGAAAACAAGAATACGCCTCATTAATTAAAAAGAAAAATAAGGGAAATATTCTGACATTTATAAAATACAAACTAAAATTTTAATACATAACTACACCCTTTGTCAAACCATATTAACGTACACATATTGACAAGTTTTACAACAACTTATTTTTTGCCAATTCATTTTAATTATTTTTACAAAAATTGGATTTATTTTTAATAAGGGCCATAGAGCTCAAAATTCAAGCAATGTGCACTATACACACATATAAAAAATTGCACTTTTTTAAAATCAAGTCACCTACATATTTCAATTATTATTATTTGTTTTTAATTTTTTATAAAAGTACAGTCCATTCTTTATCAATAATCAGGTAAATCAATGTTGCATAGTTTCTACAAAATTTACAACCTCTTTTATATCACATTTAAAAAAACTACAAAACCACAAATTTTGTAAAAATTCGAATAAGGAAATTTAAAATTATTGAATTTAAATGGTAACGATATGTTCTGTTCGTAAAAATGTTTTATTCAGACAAAAAAAAATTTTTTTCATTATTTGAGTAATCTACAAGGAATTCAAACAAATATTTTGTGTTGCAAGTACTTTCAACGAAAATTTTTACGAAAACTTATTAAGCTTTATTAAACTTTTATGATATTTTATAAAAATTATGAAACCTTGCTTTACATGATCATATTTTTAGAGTGAACTTTAACTTTATAAAAAAAATATAAAAATAAAATGTTAATGAAAAATATTATCAATACTGATAAAAAGATATATGTGGCTTAATTTTCTGAGCCCAAGTGTACATTGTGGATTCCATATTCTTTCATAATAAAAAATTGTCATAATAAAAACGGTTTACTATCTAAATGAATGACTTTTATTTATGCTTAGGTTTCAAGTTCACCCAAATGACTTCACCAGACCGACGTCGGAATGACTTCGATTCAATGAGAAAAAACGATGTCGCAACGACGTTGTATTTTGTATGGAAAAAAACCACTTCGTTTCGAGTTCACCAAAACGACTTCAACAGAGCGTAACAACGTCGATTCGAACTCGTCTTCGCTCTGTGGCAAATTGGGTAGCGCCAGAAAGACTACCAAATTGCAGGCATTTGTACATTTTACACGTTTGTCAGCCCCTTTTCCAACTCGCTTCACTAGATACTGTATGCTCTACATACTTGACTGCCTTTCACTTTGACTGCTAGCGGAATGCCTTATTATGCTGCTCGCTTTCACATCCGACCACAGCTGACAGCCATTTGACGCCGCTTTTAGCAGCCGCGGTACCTTTTCCAGTCCTTTTTCTTGTCTTTGTATTCGCGACACATACACACTTATATATGTATTGTGTGTTTTGACTATTCAGTATGTGTATATATGTTATAGTGTGTGCCGTTTTCGGCTCGAATGCCTACTTAGCACTTTTATTGTTGTACTTTGGAAATTCAAACATCATAACTGTTGACGCCGCGACACCATGACTGTCAAAGAGTACAATCATGTATGTATGTACATATGGATGCTGATACACATGGAAACTAGCAAACCATTTCCGACTGTTGAAGCATTTCT
Organism: Rhagoletis zephyria; assembly: GCF_001687245.7. Taxonomy (NCBI): domain Eukaryota; kingdom Metazoa; phylum Arthropoda; class Insecta; order Diptera; family Tephritidae; genus Rhagoletis; species Rhagoletis zephyria. The sequence continues at coordinate 166,237 of NW_016157928.1, forward strand.
TTTGTTGTCTTTGTGACGAGGAAAATAAAAATGCCACCAAAATGCTGTGACACGCCAAGAGTATTATGCTATTTGTGTTTGGGCCATACCTAAACATAACCTACATATGTGCATCAGCGTCAACATTACATGTATGTTTGCATTAGGGATGTTAATTTTTCAGCCTTTTCCGATTCCGGGATCTTCGGGATGTCGTTATCACAATACCGGGATCCCGGGATTAGTACCCGGGATTTAGAAATTCATTACTTTTCAACAACTTAAATTGAAAAAATTGCTTCTATATTGTTTGAGAAGCTCTGCTACCATAAAATAAATAATAAATAAATGGGTTTGAAACGTACTTTTTTATTTAAAGTGGCATTTTTATTTTTTCTCTCTGACTTCAGGATTTATTTTAAAGGACTATGTAATTTCAAAGACATGTTTAATTCTAAAAATTATTTTAAAAATTCAATGCAATGTAAAATAAAAAATATGAGTACCAAATGCAAGAGGAAATTTTTCACAAGGACGAATAGATAATTTTTTAAGCTGATAAAGTTAGAAGGATGAAATATGAGGATGTTATCGAGTTTCTATAAGTCCTTAACTTAGAATTTTTCAAAAACAAATATTGCGAAATTTCAAAAATAAAATTTCAAAAGGACATTTTAAATTTTTTACAGTCCTTCTGCGCCAAAAAATTTAATCTTTTAAGTTCTGCAGGATTTTCTCTTTAATTTTATACCCATATTTCTTCTCTTAGCACATTTGTCTGATTTTTTTAAATCATTTTTGAATTACTGACGTTAGAGTGAAAAACCTAAAGTGCAATTTTACTATATTTGGCCCATGGTTTCGCGAATATATTTATATTTGTGTTTAAAATTTACTATCGCGCGGTGTTATATATGTAATGAGCTAGACATTTATAAAAAAAAATATTAATTATTAAATAAAAAAAGAAATATAGCCAATACTGGTCAAGAAAAGGAGTTTCTATTATTGCCATCAGAGCAACTTACAAATCCCGAAAATCCTGGGATTACTTGCTAAGAATCCCGGGATTTTTGGGGCATTAAAAAGGCCAGTATCCCGGGATTAACATCCCTAGTTTGTATGCATGTCGCGTTTGTAATTCATATCGCTAATGAAGTGTATATGAATGTCAGTAACACAATTAAAACCACTTCAATCTGTTATCAAACGAACAAATGCGAGCGCAAAAAGCGGAGTGGTAGACTAAGGGCGAAAGTGAAAGTGAAATGAAAGCAATTTGAAGTAGAAATATTTTTCACACCCATTTACACGCACGACTAACGCGCTAAGCAGCTCAAAGGCTCAGTGACATGACAACTCATCCTATTACGCTCTCCAACTGCCAATAATGCGAAAAGAGCATTTACACATACATATGGGGTGTTCCATACCAAACCGGATGGGGTTCACACTTCACGTGTTTGATTCAAATTCTCAGGGTTGATGTATAATACTACTGCAAAACCGGCGTTAATTTTTTTTTCTTCTAAGAAAAAAGTGCAAAAAGCCATCAGCATAAAAAATATTAAAGATCAGCGCACTTTTGCAGTGGCTTAAAACTTGCACTTTATTATACTAAAAAAAATTGAAATTCGTAATGAACTCATTTTACTCAACTTCGGTATAAAAAAAATTCATAGCTCAAATTATTGTAAATGCATTTAGAACTACCATTGTGATTTTATTAAATTTTTTTTTGAGTTGTTATATTTTCAAAAACTAATTTTTTTATCAAAAAGTTTGTATGTGAAAAATTTTCAAGAAAAAAAAATTTTATATTTCTTTTCATAAAGAATTTTTATGTGTGTATGTGTAATTTTTTTCAAATTTTTTCCTTGTCCCGTTCTCGAGATATTTGGAAAACTATTAAATCGATTTGTTTTTGTGTTGTTAAATTTATGAAAATGTATTAATCAAGCTCAAATTTCGCATTTATTTATTTATTTTATGTATGTTTATGCATTAACCCCTTAAAAATTTTAAACAAATCAAACACATGAAGTGTGAACTCCGTCCGTTTTTGTATGGAACGCCCCATATACGAGTGCAAGCTTGGAAATATAATTTGACATTCGTTTGGAAGGTTGTTGATACGTGAGTTTCCACATTTCTGGTTTACGTGGGTAGCAGCTGTTTCGGAATGGATTTTTTTTTTTTTTTGGTCAGTAATTTCCTTGTTTGACACTTTCGATGCATACACCAAGTGGCGTATGTAACACGAAAACTGCTGCAAAAGTTCTAACGATGACCAGGGAACGGATGTTGTGGAAATTACCTTTCTTTCCGCTAAAAATATGGAGTATATTCCATTAAAAATGTCCACGATTTAGCTTTCCCTGATTCTATATGTATATACACAATTGATGTTGCCTTTTTTTTCTTTTTTTAAGATATTTGCCTTTTTCACCTTTATAAGTAAAGGGCAAGGAAAGAGGCCTTTTTATTCCTGATGATATGAAAGTTTTAAAGGCTCCATATTAAAATTTGGCGCCACTTGCATCAACCCACGTCGGGCACACGCTTAGTAGATTCAAGGCTTTTGTTCGCCAAAATCGAATGAAAATTCAGCCAAAAAAACTTCAAAATGCATCTTGTAGATCAATGAGACTAAAGTTTTGTGAGTTGAAAATAGTGTTTCATGCTGGGGATCCCAAGTGATTTACAGAAATCGGTAGTGATAGAACGATACGAGTACCGGTGAAGAACATCGATACTTTTTCACAAGTACTGAGTAAGTATCACGAATACCAAAACGCGTTTTTCTAGCAACCTTAAGCTTGCATTTTGTCATACTAAAATTGAATGGACTATAAAACTGCATACTCAGAATTTTTCTTAAATATCTGAATAAAAAGTTCCAAATTAGTTTAGAGATTTTATTTGTAGGTTTTTGAGTGTAAAATGAACTATATTTTTATAAAAAATTATCGAAAATAAATAATTATAAAAAAACTTTGCATATATTGCGAAAAATTCACTATGCCAATACTTTTGTTCGTCACTGTATGTTGGGAAAACTTTGAGAACATCCGGACCAGCGAATAACAAATCTGGTGCAAAACCATTCGTTTATCACCAAATTGTAATTGTGGAGCTTTTTAGACTTTCTTCTGCTCCGAGTTAAAACACTGCATTACTCAAAACGTTGTCTCAGTATTAAGGAGCGATCTTTATTCAATTATCCTTCTTAAAATTTTGTTGAATAACAAAACTCCATAATGTAAGGCCAGAGTATTTCTTTCAGTTTTGACCGTACTGGTTCGTAACATGAAGCTTAATAAGCCCCTTAGCTTTTCCATTCGCATATTTAGCCTAAGTTTTTTACGTAAGTATAATAAAGCTTTTGGCTCGTTTACTTTTTAAAAACTCCTTTGCTTTTCAAAATAATGAAAACTGTGATTTCCGGAGAATATTTTGAAACCCTAAATTAGGAAGAAGTCGCTGCCGTCTTAAGGCCACACTTAGGTCGTATGTAGAAGGCCTATTGTGCTACCACAGTTTGACTCCGTTAAATTATCCTCCCTGTTGAACTACTTCGTATCGCTGATGAATCCATCAGACACCTTGCGTCGGTATTTGAAACCACCCTAAGGTAGGCCAGGAACATTGAACCCAGATGAAGTAGCCTGCTACTACACAGTGCAGGGTATTTACAGAAGAGATGTAAGGCTGCTTCGATCTCTTCAGCATCTTCGGAAAGCAAAGCATGCTTAGACATTATACAGTGCCGGTTTAAAGCCCCACAACGTTAGCCATGTCCTCTGTTTTAAGACAGTATACCATTTGTGACTACGTCTGATCCCATTTTGGCCACGTCTGCCTGGAAATTCGTTAAGTTGTAATTTGACTCAATCTTTCTAGAGCTTATTTGTATACAAATTCACTGAGTAGCGGCATGCAGGAAGAATCCGCTTGGTCATGCCTTGCCATGCATGTTCCAATGACGAGGGACCGAAGCTCTGATTGGCTCTGACAGGAGATTGGTTTTGACAGAAGATGGTAGAAATAGACGGCAGTTCAGCGCAATTTTTGAGCAAAACTTGAAAGAGCTCAGAGCGTTGATTACAGCCTGGCTATCACTAAAAATGAAAACGTCTCTTCCCATCATTTCAGTTCCAAGATAATCAGCAGAGTCCATGATGGCTGCAACTTCAGCTTGGAATACGCTGCAGTAGTCTGGTAACTTAAAAGTGACTTTCGCAGAAGGGTTTCATGAGAAAACGCCCTATCCTAATAAATATCTTACTATCGAGTTTCAAGCCATCTGTATCGATCTAAATACTATCGGGTGGAGTGTAGAAATCCTCTTTTCCCTCCTCCCTGTTTGGGATTCTTAAGCTAAGACTGCTTTTCGGAACCGATATCGAAGCGTAACGGTCGGTGATGTTTGGAATGAGGCAAAATTTATTTAGTAAACAAGAGTGGGCTTCAGGTTTCCATTCGGATTACACTCTTAAGCCTTAACCTTTGCGCCCAGGTGAGTAGCCTGAGGTTGATATCATCATCCAATGAAGGCCACCATACGATCATTCCATATAGGAGAATTGGTCTAACGACTGTTATAAATTTCCGTCGACACATCCGGGGACTGAGGCCTCATCTATCTTTCCTATGACCGTTTCACAAATATGGAGGGGTACGAAAGCCTTCTCATACCGCTAAATTATATGCTCCTTCCAGTTCAGCTTCGTATCTTAAATAACGCCTGGAGTAACCGACGGTATTTTACACTTTCTCGTAAAAATAACTAGCTCCATCTTGGTTGAGCTTTCAAGCGTTTTAAGTGCAAAGGAGGAAAGGCTTGTGGGCTAAAGGTCCCTGGGGTTAATATGTGGGGCCTGTATCGGCTTTGGAATAAAGACGACCATGAAATTTCTCCATGCCAACGATATATGATTAAGCTTAAAACAGGTCTTGAAAATTCTTTAAAGCCACTCCGCAGACAAATCCGTTGTCTTAATTAGTTGTGTAGGTATTACTCCGTCCGGTCCTGAAGTTTTATATGGTTTAAAGCTTTGCCTATTAAAGTCTCAGAAAAGTTTCAATTCTTTAGTTCCATTTTTATAATTCTGAGCACTTTGAGAAAAATTTCATGAAACATTTGAAGAAGATAATGGAATTTCTTCGAAGTTGCATGTATTCCTGAGAGGCTTAAATCCGCAAAAGTCTAACCTTAAATATACGACTTGATGCGACCTGAATCGAATGCAAACAAACACACATTTCAGTCAGAAATGTTTATGTGTGTGAAATACCAGGGAAGGTTCTATTGATAAGCAAATTATGTTTCAGCAATTTGACAAATTTTTCAGTATTTTAAGATGGTTAAAACAAATTCCCCGATGTATAAACTTTATGACAAGCATTAAAACATAAGTACGTGCGCCATACGTAAATTTCTATAATTCTACTCCTCATTAAACATCAATGTTAAGATAAATTTATTCTACCTTGTCCACAGAACATTTTTCACCAAACACACTTCCTTATTCAGTTACACATGCCCTGTAGCAAAACCCAAACATAATTTGTATTCCAACAACTATAAACTGCAGTTTAGGCCTGGTGGAGATGATCAATTACTCAGGTAATTGTAGCTCTATTTCAGTACAAGCAGATAGCTCGCATTCATGTAAATTTCAGCTGAGCCTTATAGTACATCATAGAAGGCAAAATTTAAGGCCGAGACAAGAAGATATGGCTAATATGGGTAATAAGTAGTAGTAAAAAATCAGTAGGCATTGGATCCTGGGAAGCTTAACAGGCAACAGATTTTACGATTTTGACTATGCACACAAGTTACTCCTCTACGTGGTGGGCTACAATGAAGACAGCCTCTAGATTGGACTGATATTAAAAATTTACAGAGAAATCGTGTTCTAAAAAGGAGTTTTGGATGATGTCAAATATGGTGGTTTTGACTTAATATCCCGGAATTTCATACGAAACGATAACTGTAAACTTTGAGGTGGCATAAAACGAAAAAAAAAATACATGTATCCTTATTTTTCTTAACCTGTTACAAATATACTAAGCGTCCTCCGGGACTATTTTTTTTTTCATTTTGTTGGACTCGGACATCGCCAAGTAAAAATACCAGTTGTTAGCATGGAACAAGGATGGGAGACAAATTAGTTGAGCTAAACACTGGTAGTGTTCTATGTATGTAATGAACAAGTGGTGCTTTCCCTGCAGGGTGTTGGCCTTATACACATAATTACATACTTATGTATGTGAGTATAAACTTAGAAAAAAGAAAAGCTAAGAGCATTTAATACATACACATATGTTGCCCTGATGAAATTTTTGAATGCAACATCTGCTTTCTGCTCTCTGTTTTTTGAATTTATCGTATTTGTTGATGGAATACCTCATAATATACATACATACCTACATATGTATGTATTTATGTGAGTATCCACGTCTCCTGACTTCAACCTCATTCTTATTTTTGTTTTTTTTTTTTGCGTTCACTGCTTCGTTGTGCACTTTGTTCGATCGCTGCTGGCTTCTGCTCCAACACTCCATCATTCCATCATTCATCCGTTCGCTCTTTCAATATTCTGATGCAGAATTTTTAATGAATACGTGATTGTTTTTCGCAATTAGCCTTCATCTTTTGCGAAGACCGCCATAAATTACATTCACGGCAACGTCTGCCACAATTGCCACGTGCTTCTGAGTATATACTTATGTATGTATGAACAGATACATATGTACATATGTAAACCTTTGCATGTGTGTTTTTGTGTGTGTGAACTTTGTGCCAGCAGCTGCTAAATAAAATCGTTCCCAACCTACTCCATTTTGATTCTTATTTGATTTTTCATGATTTTTGTTGCAGCTAATCAAGACTGTTGTTACATGCCACGTAATTTCAAATACATATGTTACATGCTTGGGAACCACGTTGTTGGTTGGTACTTACACACCACCTGGTTACATGAAAATTCCATAATATATTGATTTTTTCATTAAATTTAAATTGTGTTGGCTTTGCGTCAAGTTCGCTCATGCCGTCGCTGTCAGCGCAAGGAGCAACAATGGCGAGTTTTTAAGCACACGCATATAATGAGGGAAAAATAACGAAGAAATATAAATATGCTGAATAAGAAATATATGAGTTTAAGAAAGCGGGGCTATTTGAATTTTAAGTAAATATATGAAAGAAAGGAAAAGGGGATTCTCAGACTGAATTTAATAATCATTAAAAACTTTCCCTTATGCGAAGGTCATAACAAGAAATTGGTTCGTTAAAATTATGCATTATTTTTTTAATAAAGGTCAAATTCTTTTAGTTGACACTGCTTATTAGCGCTAATTATAAAATATGTATTAAAAAGGAAAGTTCAATAAAATTTTGGGGAAAGCAAAGTAGGAAGAAAGGAAGAGGTATACGTGTTACACCGTATTTTACTTACATCATAAAAGTTAAAGTCTGTACCGTACCGAAAACTTATTGAAGTGAAGTTTCTGTAGCGGCGGCAGTAAACTGAAAAATCAACAAAGCGAACGAAATGTTTTGAAACTGAGTAAATCAAATATCTCCCCAGACAAAGCTTTAAAGAGCAAAGAATTAACCGTTTTGAACTAAGAAGAGTGTAGCATTTTCAGAAACCAACACACAATTTTCTCACCTAATTGCTTTTATTTTAGGAACGAGCACGCAAAGAGAAAGGGGCAATCAAAAGGCGACATTTTTTAACAGCGTAATTATGGCAACTACCTTTCAGCTCATCACAGTCTTTCGAAATACAAAAGTATTTTTTTTAAACAATAAAAAAATTTATTGAAAAATAATAATAAAATAAGTTCTTAAAATTGAAACGACATTTAAAAATATTTCTCTCTATAACACTATAATCCAAAAGGAATTAATTTTAAAAAAGCAAAAAATTTAAAATAATAGCACCGAAATTCAGAATGGTGTTGCTTGCAACATTAATTTATTAATTTATTTTTTATAATTTTCATTTAAATTAGAGTTGGATTTAGCACAGAAACCATATAAATACAAGTTTCAAAGCTTGCTCAAAATTCACAGAAATTAATCGAGTACCAATATATTTCATACATTTTATCGAGAATTTTTGGAAAAGTTTCGAGTATTTTTATAGCCCATTTAGTTTAAGTGTAATAAAATGTAGGTTTCGATAAGGATTACGGATGATTTTTTTTTATTTTGGCGAGGGTGTTGAGCATTTTATTATCCATATTCTTTCCACATAAAAAAATACTTTTTTCTATGTTTTCCATACTAATATTTGTGTAATACACAACACTCCGACAAAAAAAATCTAAAAAATCGACCGTAGCGACCCCTACACTTTACTAGACCAGAAAAAATGGGCTATAAAGCTGCGTTCTCGAAAATTGTCTAAATATTCTATGTAAAAGCTGAGAAATTTTGATGAAATTTGATAAATTTTTGTGAACTTTGTGTAAGCTTTGAAACTTTTACTTACATGGTTTCTTTTACAGCTCGAATTATATATTAATTTGACCGCGGCTGTAAGTTCGTAACAATTAAAAAAAATAAAAAAATGTACATAATGTATTTTTTTCTACAATAATATCTGATACTTAAAGAAAAATTAAATTTTGAATAATAAAATTAAAAAATCCAAATTTTTATAAAAAATTTGTGAAATAAAAAAATATTTTTTCTTAATAAAATTTAAAAATTTGCGCATAATTAAATTAAAAAAATTATTAAAAGATATAAAAAAATTCGTAAATTAAGTTTCTAAAAATTATATTAAATTAAATAACTATAGATATATTTTCCTTTATAACCAAAAAAATTTTTAATTTTAAAGAAATTAAAGAATAATTAAAAAATAAAAATAATTACTAAAAAAGAGAAATTAAAAAAATTCCGCTGCCCGATTATTCGTACCTCGTGTCTCTCGAGTTTTGATTACTCGGTCATTGCGACTGCTTGGAACATAATTAGGTGCTTTCTGTGAAAACAGCTTTCCGCCATTAAAATTGTCAAGTGAGTTTTTTTGGCAAAACTTTCGTTCCAAAAGAAATCTTTCAAACTAACTTGCCAACTGTCTTTCAATTGCGTTACAAAGGAATTTCAACTATCTTAGCCAGAATTGTCCTGTAAGATTAGTACAAGGATAAAAGTAAAGGAGAAGGTGTAGATGAAGAAAAGGATACTCATGCCGGAAAGCGAAATTCAATTTTGTATTATTAGTATTTCTGGGATCAAATCGCATACTGTCTTCAAAAGGAGCACTTATGGGCAAGGCAGACTTTACCTAAGGTTTTTTTTAACAAACTATAACAAACAGTTGCATAATTTGAAAAATGCCAAAATTTTTGGTTGTGCCTCATTTAAAGACAGAATTAAAGCTCCTAAATGCCAGAATTATAAAACTACTACCTTTCCACGGTGCAATAAGATTAACGTCTGTACTACGAATGCTCCAATTATCTTGCGCCTAAAGAAAAAGTTATGCTGAGCTCAGGGTCAGTCCAAATATTTGTATTGAATTGTGAGCGAAAGCTAAAAAGTTAATTTGATTTTCTAGTTTTATACAAACGGCCGGAAACCCTTCTACGTGACATGTAAGTTGCACTAAAGGATGTATAATTTAATGAAATCGCCACATCACACATCTATTATACAGGTACATATTTCGAAGTTTTTAAAAATAATAAACTTGCTCTAAAAATATAAGTACGCTTGAAAGCAGGCATTGGAACACATAAACACTTACACGCACGCGAAGAGGATTCAACAGAATTGTCAACTGAATAATATCACATTCAATCAAGTTAATTTGTCAGAGGAGCTTAAATGAAAGGGTAACCACAAAACTTTTATCAAAGTTAGTTGTGCGATAATTAGAACTGAATAATTTTGTATAAATAGATACATACTTTACAACTGTGTACTCGTTGAAGTTACGAAAAATTATAAAAAAAAAAAAATTATCATAAAAAATCCTTTTATATTGCAATTAAATTTGTTCGAAAGTTGCACACTGAAATTGTATGCACTTACAGAAAAATATAATGACAGCATTTGAAAAAACTTTTACCGCAAAATTTCTGCAAGTAACTTGAATTGTAAAATTTATGCAAACGCTTTTTAAAGTAGCTTGAAAAAAGTAACATAAATAATCGTGCTTATAAACAGTAAAATAAAGGTATAAATAGAAACGAATTTGATAGCGCACGTTTACTACCAATTGTAAACTATGCAGCTGCATTTAATTATAGCGAAACTGAAGCGAATGTTGTAACTTTAATCCTTCTGTTGGAAATTGTTTTCATTCAGTTAACTTCCTACTTGGGCGCGGGTAAGTAAATATCAGTGCCGGATTTAGGATCCCGGGACCCCTATCGCCATTCAGCGGCGGGCATACGCCCACTGTCGCATATTTCAAAGTGTGCGAGTTGCTTTGATTTATTTTGCCGAACGTAATGTCGATAGGGAAGCCAAAAATACCCAACACTGCTTTAGATAGATATGGTACGATAGATATGCGATCAACAGATCTAGTGTGCACTCAGCCATTCACAGTGCCTCACCACCAGGGTTTAGCGAATGTATGAATTTAACCCTTGGCAAAAGTTGGCTGAAGCACCAGTCTCCCGTCTTCTTGCAACCGCCTCACACTCCAGAAGCAGGACAAAAGAAATAGCCTCGATCGTATCACAGAAGCGATATATCCTTAGTTCATGCAAGTGACCTCTCAGCCTATAGCGACCCGTCTTGACCTTTCTTTGGGACGGTTTATGATTTATCTGGACCCTATACGATTGTAGCTTCCCAGTAAAATTTAAACTGCCAACTTTGACTTGTGTCCTGACCTCTTTTCTTCCTCTTTAATTTCGAATATTCTGCACTCTGGATTTGAGACAGATCTTGTTAATATCAATTGCATACTCATGTCGTTTTCTAGTAAAATATTGAAGAAGTCACAAGAATTTGAGTCAACCTGTACCAGATTTTGCCATGTCGCTAAAGAATTATCAATGGTATTTAATTTAAGGATATGACTAACCGTGAAAATTGGATCAGCTTCGATGGCACTTAAATTGGAAAAAAATATCAATGTTTTTACCTGTCTGCTTCGCGTATGCGCATAAAGCCTTTACTCAGAATTTTTAGAAAAAAAGTTGGTGGGCTCATATTCAAAGCACAATTTTAATCTTTCAAAAATAAAGTAGTATGACCGCAGAGTTTTCAATACGTACACCAGAAAAAGAGTAAATTTGGAAATTATTTATTTTCCCGTTTTTCGTGTGGAAAACATATTAATGTTAACAAGTTAGAAGTGATATATGTTGGCGTACTGGAGATATAAAGTAATGAGGTGCCAATGTATTGAAATAATTTGATTTTTGTGATAGTGGTTTGTTCAGCCGCCTTGACTTTTCCTTTAAATTCGTACAGCTTCATATTTTTGATTGAGGATACTTTAAAAAAATATGCTCCCCATTGCATTGTTTGTTGGTAAATTTAGCAATGTTGGTGCTATGCAAATAATTTTATTTTAAAGTTTTACTAAGCACGTAGCCAACGTACGAGCTGGCGAATTTATGCGCATGTATGTAAGTACATATGTAGATATATGCATGTACGTACATATCACTGTTTATACGCCTATTGACTTATACTGCATCCCTGCAGGAAATGTATCTAACTATAAGTTAACTTGATGTTGATTAGGAATGAACTAAAGGTCAATATTGTCTGTATATTTTCTTTGAGGAAAGCTTACTATATTTCTGTAGCGATGGCCGCGGGGTAGTCAAGGGTGATTACCGCTGCATTGGATGTCAACTAACAAGTAACTTACTACTTTTGGAAATAAAATATCAATAAGAAAAACTAAAATTTTTTTCTTTTGTTTTTCTTTACTCTTTTTTATAACTATTTTATTTTATTACATTACATATTTGTTTACATATTCAGCTGTAGGTAGCCCCAAATTCGAACTCTGTCAGACATAACTTCAAAATAATAAATCATATAAAATTTCGATCTTCCTTTTATTTGTCCTCAAATGGAAACAGTATTTGTGAAGTGCAGAAAGCAAGTGTATTCAAAGTAAAATTTCTATGAGGATATTTCAATAGAAACTTGTTTAAAGAAAGCAATCTTCTAATTACGTCTGCATTACTCCTACATTACAAGTTATATGTATTATAGAAATCCCGCAAAAAATCTAAATACAAGTTGGTTATTTTTGAAGTGAAACTTCTTAATCGAGTTCGGAGATGGTTGCGTTAAATATTTAACACCACGTCATAAAATCTGTATCGTGTTCGTTCGCTTTTTAAAAATGAGGTGTCACATGAGAGGCCTTGTCCTTCGGGTGTGCAACGTAGCTTTAGTTCCATGAAAGGAGTTTCCACATGTTAGAAAATCGAATTCAAAATTTCTCTGCCGCAGAGGGTTGCGTAAAATATTTATCGTTCGTACGATTTTGAAAATGAGGTGTCACATGAAAGGGCTTGACCTGCAGATGTGCAGTATGGTTTTAGTCTTTTAAAGGGTTGCCATATATACGATAATCAAATTCAAATTATTTATTAAGTTAAACGAATTATCCCAATATGGGTATCAAAATAAATGGTTTTGAATAAGTTGTATTTTCTAGCTAAATGTAGGAGGGTTGCCACCTGTTTCAAAAGTAAAATTTAGTTAAATTATACAAAAGTCTTACGCTTAAAATACTGTACAGTACAGAAAGAGCTTACAGAAACACAATTAAAATATTTTTGAGGTGCCTGAAGAGGGTGGCCACCTGTTTAAAAAGTTAAACTCAAATTATTGAAGCAAATCTTATTATTATAGCTCCGTTATGTTTGTCGCACATTTCTTTCTTTCTAGAATTTCCTCTATTAAGTTTCACTTCTTCCGCGCGTAGGGACTACACGCACTGAGTTTTTTTTTATCAATTGGTAATATTTTCCTCCAGGTATAAGGTATGTATATATGTTTCTACTTCTAATACTCTGCATGTATGTCTATGTAAATGCAGCACTTCAGGAAAAATAAGTCACAGTCCCTCAAAGCAAATAAAATCTTTTTCTCATTCAATAACAAAAGTACACAGCCTCTAGCCTACTTACCTTTGTATGCATATTAGGTGGGTTCAAAAATACATGTGAAAAAGTAAAGTCGGAATTTGTATGCTCTCCCGCGCTAGAATTGTTGTATACCGAAAAATATCCCTATTTTTTTTTTTTTTATCAAAACAATAAAAAGGAGGCCAATCAATGCGCTCAAAGGTTTTCCTGTATTTTATATGGGGGGAAAACAACTTTTCGTAGAAATGGTTTAGAATCCTGAAAAAACAATATTTTTCGATTAGAAAACTCTTCTTTTCTAAAGGAGACTCCCAATAATACTACCTGCTTGCTTATTTAACTATTACTTCATAGCAACTATAATTTATAGGTCCGCCAAAAAAACCAGAAAATGCAATGGAGGACCAAAAAAAAAATCGTAAGTATTAAAAAATGGTTAAATAAACAATTTGGTACTATTATGGGAGTCTCCTGAAAAGAATCGGAGTTTTCCGATCAAAAAATATTAATTTCCAAGAATTCTACTATATGTATACCACTTCTACGAATAGTGTTTTTTTCATATAAAATACATGGAAAACTAGGAGTACTTTTAGCCACCTCTAAATATTTTGTAATTTCAAACTATAATAACAGTTGTTCATTTTTTCGATATAGAACAACCCTATGGGGTGAGAGCATTCAAATTCCGACTTTACTTTCTTTCTTTTTGACCACCCTAATGTACATACCTATGTAGATAGATTTGAATGCAGATGTCAGCACATCTGTCAAATTGTTGTTACTTATACACCCTCGGGCTACCTCTTGCATGTGCACAATATTACATGCGAGTACATATGTATTTACACTAGACCACGTCAAAAAAATTAAAAATCCTGCAATCACGGAACAGAATAAGACTCAAATTTTAGCATTTGGTGTAGTAACGATATTTCGTGAATCTCATCGCTCTAGGAAAATTGTATGAGCATTTAGTTTTCCTATAGGAATCACGCGTAAGAAAATGAGCTCTTTCATTTTGAGATCAATATAATTTTCTAGGATTAATGAAAACGCTCGAAACTGTTAGAATGCATTGACTACATGCTATTTAAGTATGCTCAGACAATTTAAAAAAAAAACCCATTTCAAAAGCTCGAAATTTTACGAAAGTTTGTTGTTTTTTTTTTTTTGTTGCACAAAGTTTGAAATTTATATGTATTTTTTTGTTTTATAAAAAACAATTTTAATTAAATAACTAAAAAAGTATTAATCGAAACTGGTCAATATGTGGGTGATATCATAACTATATGTAAGCTCTATAGATATTTAAACGGAAACTTTAATAAAAAGTGTATAATTACACTGGTTTACAGCCAAAATGTTCTATGTATTGCACTATCCAATTCCTATTGTGGAATTGCTCGGTGATTCCGAAAATCGGGTTATTTTTTTTATGGATACGTTTTCGAAATATTTGCAATTTACCGTTATTCAGCTTAAAACAAGTTGTTCCTAATAAAAATACGGAAAATGAAAGCCAATGAAACTCTCCATAAACCGTACACAAATATGTCACTTCTAGATAGGCCTGAAGGTTTCTGAGAAATTAATTAAGAAAAAATAAAAAAATAAATACAAAACAGTCGTTATTTTTTAACCGACATCCAAAAAAGAAGGAGGTTATCAGTTCGTCGGAAAACTTTTTTTTTAATGTATGTTGGACCACGTCAAACCGATTTCGATAATTCTTCTTGCATCGGAAAGGTAGTATCTCAGAGGTGGCCCCACACTAATCTGGTTTCGATGCGATCATTGGATCATGAAATATATATATATAAATTTTTTTTTTAAGTCGTTTTTTTTTTGCTAAAAATTATTTGTTTGTCTTTCCCCTGTTAAATTTTGTAACTTTTTCATCAAAAAAACAATCTGGAGTTATTAATTATTAGTCGTATTACCATTGTTCAATTGGTTCGTCAGATATACGTGATTAAGTGGAACCACACTTTTTTTTAAGCTGCATAACGGTAAATTTCAATTATCTCGAAAATGAATCCATAGAAAAAAATTAACTTGGCTAGTGGCGTCTGGAGAACAAAAGCAAAACTAAAATGCAGCGTTATTAAGGGCCTCCGCAATGTTGTTAGTTGAGCAGCTATGTATATATATTTTTGAAAAAGTATGTAAAAATGCATGGGCATAGGCATAAAGAGGGAGCGGGAAGGCGCTCGAGTCCCCGACCAACGTCTAAGTTTTTCCTATATATAAAAGAAGTACCCTGAAATGCTTCCTTAATAGTTTCGAGCCTCGCCCCCCTAAATTCCATGCTGACTACACCCATGTCAAAATGTCATAAGAGAGTAAATACTAATTGTGTTACGAAGATATACGGCCTGCCATATTACGCACAGACGACACACACACACGTTATCGTCATGGTACGTGATTTTCAAATAAATTCTAAGTTTCTATTTGAATATTTACATATACTTATCTGTGTATTTAGAACATGTAGTCCATACCATCAATTTACGAGCTCTATTTCGGGTAACTTTACTTTCGAATTTTTCCGGCCAGTACTTAAAAATATCCAAAAATAAGCAGACCCGTATGATTTTTGTTATTTTAAAAGAAGTTAATATGACGCCGACACTTTTAACGTATTTTATATAGGGACAATATTTTCGTAGAGCTATAGAATCGTTTTTTTTTTTTTTGATAACCCTAATGTAGATAACAACATTTAAACTAAGTAAATTGTAGAAATAGAAACGCATTTTCATACCTGACCACTCTGTGCAAATGGAATTAGTAAGTTTCTTGAATTCATTAAGCACATATTTATGTAATTTTATGTAAGTCTCTTTGATTTGCACCAATTGAAATAGGAAATCACTTCATTATTAATCCACCAATTATTTTCCTAATTAAAACTGTTACCAGTTTCAAAGCGATAAACTTTGCCGACATCAAAACAACTGCACTCGATGACTCAGAAAATTTACTCCTTCGAATGCTGCGTGTAACCGCATTCGCATTCCAGGAAACTAGTTAAGTTATTCGTATTTGTTAGGTTTGTAAGTATGGAGGTATAGTACATATGTACATACATATATGAAAGGCACTATTTAACCTCAATGCACGAGCCACAACGTATGGTAATTGCTTTCACTCTACATGCGGATGTACGCAACACCTCAAACGATAAAGTAATTTGATACACATCCGCTATGAGCATATTTACTTACAGGGTCATGCGCCTTTCTTCTTCGGGAAATATGGTAAAAAAACCGCTGAATATTTAACCGCGTTGTGTTGCCAATAAATTGATTTGAAACGGTGGGCCAATACCATGCCTGTCGGGGAGCCACGACTTGACGCCGATATAGCTTCCCAAGTGGGATCAAATGACACGCTTCATATACAATGAGATGACGCCGACCGATAATTTTGATGTTCTAAAAAATTGTTAAGGTTTTTTGTTTTAGTCACGCATTTTTTCGAATTTTTCCTTCTTCTGAAATTTTACCCTCCAAAAATGTGTGCCTAAAATCCGCCTGCAGGTTACTTCTTTAATTTACGTAGTATGCCTCTTTGGATAACTANTGGTCCTATGGAGTGGAAGTACGCACATGTAATCACTCTGCTACGGCGGCCGCCGTCAGTACATGCTGTACATATCGTCGTTTAAAGTACAAAACCGCGTATCAAGAAAATGCAAAACCGCGTAATTGCATAAATTATTTTCTATAGAGTAAAGTCACCCATATTTCAAAATGGTTATCTTTTTTATAAAGCAAACGTATTTCTGGCTATTACATTTCAGGACGAACGGATAAGAATTGAGCCAAGAGCTTTTGTGAGCAAATCCAATTTTTGGCA